>NC_033644.1:877608-933277 GCF_001540865.1 Ananas comosus | reverse complement strand
ATAAATAAATAAATATATATATATATATATTAAATAAATTATATAAATATGAAATCTATATATTCGAGCTGTTTTCAAGTCGAACACGAGCGAACTGACCCCAGCTCGTGTTCGGCTAGTTTATTAAATGAGCTGAAAAATTTAGCTCATGCTCGGCTCGTTTACTAAACGAACGATTCGATCTCAAATTAATTTCGAACCAAACATGAACCGACTTGCGAACGGCGAGCTGGATTGCCACCCCTACTTAGCACATTCGACTCCAAATATGATGGTTGGTATTCAAAGTTCCATATTTAAAGTCTTTTTTTTTTTTTTTTCAGATTTTCAACTAAGTTTATATTTTAAAAAATAAACGAAACAAGCAACATGATACTTTTTTTACATTCTGAAACAAGGTATACTGTATGTACGTTAAAAAGTTAGGGACGAATTTTACTTTTAATTAATTCACCGTACTTAGCACAAATAGTTATTTTATATTTTCAACTTTAGTTTATATATAAAAAAATAAACGAAACAGATTGCATGCTATCTTTCTACATAAAAATTTCTAGATTTTGCGGGTCCCACACCCCGGTTATTTACATACTAAAAACGAGGTTACAATCTTTATTTTGCTGAAAATTAATTGTACCCAGTAGTAAGTTAATTTTCGTGCATTATTAGTATTTAATTTATCATAGATAATAATTAAATTAATATACAACAGTAAATAAGATAATATTTTTAATAAATTTTATTATAAATTATTATAGTGGAGCTCTTCGGTGTAACGGCTAAATGTGGCCACGTCATAATCTGACACGTGGAGCCGTCGTCGGCAGGACACGTCGGCACAAGAGACAAAAATTTGAAAAAAAAAAGGAAAAGGACACGTGGCTTTGTGCGCGGGGGCCCCACTCACGAGACAATGACCCACGTAGCCGCGCAACCCCCGCTGCGTCCTGATTCTCATCCGATACAGTTATCGAACACCGTACACTACAACTGACCAATAGTAAACGGAAACGTGGATGAATGTCGATCGTTTTCGTGCGTGGCGCATGTGTTTGGTACATCGGGGTGTGTACGGGATCCAGAAATTTTGGAAGCGTAATCGGGTCCCCCCCATCATCCAACGCCCGGATCCGCTCCATCCATCCCATCCGACCCATCCGTCCATCAACTCGTTTCTTTTTCTTTTTCTTTTTTTTTTTCCCTAAATCTATAAACTTATTTAAATTATACCCCAGCTAAAATTAGGGTTACAATCCAGTTCGCTGTTTGCGAGTCAGCAATGTTGTATTTGGTTCAAAATAAACTCGAAATCGAATCGTTTGTTTTGTAACCGAGTTGAACACGAGCTAGATCAGCTCGCTTGTATTTGACTCGATAACAATTCGAACACATATATTTTATATTTATATAATTTATATTTATATATAGAGTTGAGCTAGAATACTCTCGATGGTAAACGTGGCGTTTTACTATCGAGTTGTTTTCGATGATAGAGCTTCCAAATTGACGATCGGCTCCGTTGAACATGATCTATACCACTTGAAGTGTTTAGAAATCAAATTTCAAATCTTTTCGACATCATTTGCCTAATGATCAAAGGGTTTCAAAAATTGTAATTTTAATGATGAATAAGAGACGTTTTCTCGTTTAACGGTGTAAAGATATCCAAATCAATTGAATTTTTGTTAGAAAATTCTTTAAACTATTTAAAACAAGATCTATACTCTTGATCTTGATTACAAGACTCCTATCATCATTTTTTAAAGAGTATTCATTTTCAGCCATTCATTTTTCTGTTCACTTGATGGATAAAAGAACAATATCGAAAGTGCGTGAAATTTGATTTCTAGGTAGTTTAAATGGTTTAGATCATATTTAACGGAGCCGATCGTCAATTTGGAAGCTCTATCATCGAAAACAAATCGGTAGTAAAACGGCTCGTTTACTATCGATAGTATTCTAGCTCAACTCTATATATATATATATATATATATATATATATATATATATATATATATATATATATATATATATAGAGTTGAGCTAGAATACTCTCGATAGTAAACGGGGCGTTTTACTATCGAGTTGTTTTCGATGATAGAGCTTCCAAATTGACGATCGGCTCCGTTGAACATGATCTATACCACTTGAAGTGTTTGGAAATTAAATTTCAAATCTTTTCGACATCATTTGCCTAATGATCAAAGGGTTTCAAAAATTGTAATTTTAATGATGAATAAGAGACGTTTTCTCGTTTAACGGTGTAAAGATATCCAAATCAATTGAATTTTTGTTAGAAAATTCTTTAAACTATTTAAAACAAGATCTATACTCTTGATCTTGATTACAAGACTCCTATCATCATTTTTTAACGAATATTCATTTTCAGCCATTCATTTTTTATTCGCTAGATGGATAAAATAACAATATCGAAAGTGCGTGAAATTTGATTTCTAAGTAGTTTAAATGGTTTAGATCATATTTAACGGAGCCGATCGTCAATTTGGAAGCTCTATCATCGAAAACAACTCGATAGTAAAACGCTCTGTTTACTATCGAGAGTATTCTAGCTCAACTCTTTATATATATACATAATTATATAAAATATATATATATTTTTTACTTAGTTTTTAACTTAACTTAAATATAAAGCCCAACACAATTATAGAAATATTATTTACATGTAAAGTTTCAACTATTAGATTAAAGTCAAATGGATAAGATCTCATAAATTTATTTTCTATATGGATATTCTTCATAGTTCTTTAATTAATTTGTTATTCATAAGTCAACTTGTGTTCGGCTCGTGTTTGACTGGTTAATAAATGAATCGGACACAAACTCGGCTCATTAATAAACGAGCCGAACACTAACTGAATTTTTTAACTTGATACTTTAACAAGTCGGCTCGTGTTCGGCTCGTTTCACTCGTGTTTTGCTTGTTAACACCCCTAGCTTAAAAGTATTCACTCTTTTAAGGCCTGTTCGAAAATAACAAACATTGGAAAAAATTATTTATTTTTCAGCTCGTTTATTATTTTAAAATAATAAAAAATATAAGTAAAATTGTGTTTACTTTGTAATTCTCCTATTTTCAGAAATAATTGAAATTGTATTTGATTAATTGTGGGATAATGAACATTAAAATAAATTATTTATTTTTGGGATAATTTACTATTCCATAATAATATGGAATAAAAGTAAAATTGTTTTTGGCTTGTAATTTGCTGTTTTAAGGAATAAATGAAATTGTATTTTATAAATTGTATGGAATCGTAGAAGATAATGGAAAAGGTGGTNTTTAAGGAATAAATGAAATTGTATTTTATAAATTGTATGGAATCGTAGAAGATAATGGAAAAGGTGGTGATTGAGTTTGATACAAAATATGATTTAATAAAAATATTTTTTTATAATATTTAATAAAAATAATTTATTGTTAAATATGATTTCATAGAAATATTTTATTATATTAAAAAATTCTACTTAAACTTAAATTTAATAAAAATAATGATCAAATATTTAAGTAGAATTTATTATAATTTTTTAAGTATAAATAATATGTATTAATATGGTACAATTAATAATTTTAGAATAAAATTAATTTATTATAATATGTGATATATTATGTCCACATAATTTATCTTAATTCAATTTATGTTCTTAATAAAATTTAAAATAATGCTATTCTACGAAAATGGTGGAATAATTTATCCCAAGCTATTTTCAAATAATCGAAAATAATAAAATTTGACCAGAATATAAAATCCCGCCAAAAAATAGTCTATTTGGCCGAATCCCAAGCCAAACGGGGCTTAAAATTTTAATTTTGCTATCCAACTTTATAATTTGTTTAAATTAGTTTTGATAAAAATTGGGATACATTATCAATTTCCTTCCATTTTCAAAAATACCCCTCCCTTGTAATTTAAAATCGATTATATCATTGCAATTTCACCCATTTAATTTATAATTTGGTAACAAATGTGCTATTGTTTATGTAAACTACTATTCAGAATTTTAAAATTTTATCTTAAAATTATCAAAATACTTTTCTAAACTTCAAATCCTATTAGTATATGTTAGAGATTTGAAAATTTTCGAATTTTTTTTTGAAAATTAATAAGGATATTTTGGTTAATCACAAATATATTAGATACTTTAAAATTTTAAAATGGTATATTAGATATTATACTTAAAATTTATATTTTTTAAAATAGAATGAAATGTTGAATAGTAAAATTAAAAATTTCCACGCATTTTTTGATTTGATAATAATTTGTTAGCATTTTCCTCAAAAAATCTTAATTTTCTTTCCCCACCAACACTGATGAGTAGGATTTGGAAACAAAGGGTGTGTGGTTATCAAACTCTTCGCACGTGCGTCTCACGTGCTGGGTGCCCTGGGACACGTCACAAGACCAATGCAACTCTAGAGGGAATAAATTAGTGCATGCACCTGATGTATATATACACCTCGTGCACCGCACCTAATTTTTAATAATTAATATTTTAAAAATTAAAACTAAAATTTGATATTAGATTCGATCCACAATATTTGAGTAACTTATATGTTAAGAAAAAATCATAAATTCCTAATCACTTAATAAGTAGCAAATATGGCATTTCTAGAATATTATGTCTCTCATAAAAAATTTGCGTTCAAAATTTATAAGTTTTATTATAAAATGTCTAAGAATCAAGTTTCAATTTTAGTTTTCTTTACAGGTGATCTCTTTATGTTTTGTTTTTTTATTATTGGCAAATAATATTAAAAAAATCGCTTTGTTTTNTTAGTCTCCTCTAAAATATTGTCTTTGTCGACTAATAATGTATTGGTGCATACTCAAACCTTCATATCATGAATGCGAGCGCATCACCACAATTTGAAAGAAAATAATTTTTTTGTAATGCATGTAGTTACATTATGAGACCCCAAATAGTTCTATATATAAGATATAATAAGACTAAAATTCTTAATCTGATTATAGCATTTTGGACGATAGGTAGACCCAAGAGATTAAAAGAGTTAAGCGTGATAGGACTAGAGTAGTCCTATGATGGGTGACCCTTGTGAAGTGGGACGTCACAATTGATATCAGAGCGAGCCAATTATTAGCCAATGATAAGTCTCGATTGAGCCAGATTATATGGCGAGAAGAGTAAGGCTTTCATACTGATGACTATTGTGGGTATAGCATGGCTTTCCCACAAAATCGGTTATGGCTAGCGAGACGAGTCTTATATCGCTTGATATTTATGAATCTGAGCCTGACAAGTACATCAAGGTTTAAAGGAAAAAAAATTGTGAGACTCGATATGGTTCTATATATAAGATATAATAGGACTAAAATTCTTAACCCGGCTATAATATTTTAGGCGGTAGCTAGATCCAAAAAGTTAAAAGAGTTAAGCGTGATAAAATTATAATAGTTTTAGAATGAATGACCTCCTAATAAGTAAGGTGTCACACAAACGAGATAAATAGAGTATACAATAAATGTCTATTTGATCCATCTAAGCTAACATGAGTTGGTAATATGAAAATGTACTTGTATACCAGGTACAAGCAAATTATTATTATTATTTTTTGTTTGTAGAGAGGGGTGGATGTTCATCTCTTGCTGACGTCACCCACTGTACCATATCTTTAACCTTTCCATCTACCCCGCCCCTCTCACCTCCCCCCCTCCTCCTCTCTATCACTCTCAAACTCAGCACCACCCCACTTTTAGAGCTTAGTTATTTTTAGAGAGAGAGAGAATATTTCTTAGGAAACAACTGCTAAAGATTAGTTAAGAGTGGTAGCACACTACTACTACTACTATTATACTACTACTGGGTGTGTTTGAGTTGAGCAAATTAAAAGGGAATTAAAGAAAAAAAAGTAAGATGCAATCAGGGTATGGAGGAGGAGCTGCAGCAGCAGGAGGAGGAGGGGTGTCTCATGAGATCCAGCAGTTCATGGCGGCGGCGGCGGCTGCAGCGATGGCGGAAGGCGGCAGCGGCGGCGGCGGCGGTGGCGCTTCTCTTTTCTCCATGTCGACTGCAGCAGCCGAGATGTCGCCACCGCCGATCAAATACCAGCATCTCATCCATGGCCACCACCTCCACCACCACCACCAGATTGTTCCGCAGCAGCAGCAGCAGCAGCAGTTTCCTCCTCCGATGGTGATGCCGGTGCCGATGGCGGCGCACATGCTGCAGTTCCACCCCATCCCCTTCACGCAGCAGCTCCTGCAGCAGAGCAGCAGCAGCAGCAGCAGCCACCACCACTTCCAGCTCTTCCACCACTCGCCTCCGCCGCCGCCGCCGCCGCCGCCGCAGACGCAGAATCCTGCTGCTCGTCTTATATTCCCCCCGCCGCACCACCACCGCCGCCAATTCCCAATTGGCGGGGATGCGAGGGAGCCAGAGCCGGCGGCAGCGGTTGCGGAAATAAACTCGCCGCATGGCGGCTGCAGCGGCGGCGGCGGCGGGAGAGAGTTCTTGGCTGGAATGATGAATTTCAAGCTGGGGGTCGACGACTGCGGCCGCGAGGGGGGTGCTGACGACGACGACGACGAGGATGCGGCTGCGGCGGAGAGAGGAGGGATACATGGGTGGCACCATGAAGAGGAGTCGGCCATTAAAGAGCCCACTTGGTACTACCATTTCCTCTCTTCTTTTTCTCTCTAAAACCTACAAATTATAGGCATATTGCTGAACTACGTAAATTTTATAATTATTTTATTTTATTTTCTGATATTTTCTTTGGTTTATGAATCTAGGTAAGAAGCACTACTTTTTTTTATATTTTTTTGTATTTTTAACATATAAAAAGTGATCTGATAGAATAGAATATAGGATCAGATACTATTATTGCTATATAGGATTTTTTTTTTTTTTTTTTTTTTGCCCTTTCTCTTTTGAGGTAAAATAATCATGATAACGATGTAATTGGTGAAAAAGAGGGAGGAGATGGAGATTCCTTAAACTTCCTTTCAAATCACTCGAATGAGAGACTGAAAGAAAGGTGATGTATAGCAAAGCAACATCTGAAGCAAGAATTTAACTAGTAATCTCTAAAAATCCTCTCTTTTTTTTCTTTTTGGGGGTGGTGGTGGGGAATCTTAATGGTTAGTTTTCTTATTGTTGTTCCAGGAGACCTTTGGACATAGACTACATCTACAGGAACGGCAAGAGGAACAAGCACAAGGAACCCGAGTCACCACCGCCCCCGCCGCCGTCGTTGGCCGCTGCTGAATTCTACAAGCAAAGCGAAGAAACCCCCATCGCCGCCGCTGCCGCAGATGACGACGAAGCCGACGAGTCTGGCCACGGCCGCGCGCCGACCGGCGGCAGCAATTACAAGCTCTTTAGCGAGCTTGAAGCCATCTACAAACCCGGTAGCAGTAGCGGCGGCGGCGGAATTGCCGAAGCTAACCAGACCGGCTCCGGCTCCGCGCTCACCGGGGATGAGAATTCGCTGATTCCAGCCTCGAATGCCGCATTCGGTGCTGCTGCTGTTTTGTCGGAGATGTCGGCGGGCGGGGAAGCCCCGACGGAGAAGCAGCCGCAGCAGATCAACGTAAGCAGCGGGGGCGGCGGCGGAGGGGGGATGCGGAGGAGCAAAAGAAAGCGTCGGCAGAAGCAGCAGCAGTTGGCGGCGGTGGCGGCGTTCTTCGAGACGCTGGTGCGGCAGCTGATGGAGCACCAGGAGAGCCTGCACCGGCGGTTCCTCGACGCGATGGAGCGGCGCGACCGCGAGCGCGCGGGCCGCGACGACGCGTGCCGCCGCCCGCGCCCGCGACCGCCAGCTCTCCGCCGCCCGCGAGGCCGCCGTCGTCGCCTTCCTCGAGAAGATCTCCGGCCAGTCCCTCCACCTCCCGCCGGCCGCCGCCGACGAGGCCGCGACCGCAATCACAACGACAATGGCAGCCAAAATACCAATTACGGCGCCGACCGACAGCGACGTCATCGGGGCGGAGACGGGGGGACGGCGGTGGCCGAAGGCGGAGGTGGAGGCGCTGATCGGGGTGCGGTGGCGGCTGGAGGAGAAATTCCAGGAGCCGGGGCTGAAGGGGCCGCTGTGGGACGAGGTCAGCGCGCAGATGGCGGCAATAGGGTTCCGGCGGAGCGCGAAGAGGTGCAAGGAGAAGTGGGAGAACATCAACAAGTACTTCCGGAAGGCGAAGGACTCCGGGAAGAGGCGGCCGCCGCACGCGAAGACGTGCCCCTACTTCCGACAGCTCGACGAGCTCTACTCGAAGCCCGCGGCGACGGTAAGGAATAGCTCGGAGCTCCTCGACGCCATCGTCGTGTCGCGGGAGTCGAATGTGGATGTCGTCGATGACGATGATGACGACGACGACGACACCGACGGCGCCGAGGAGGGGGGAGGAGGAGGAGGAGGAGGAGGAGAGCAAGAAGGGGAAGGGGAGAGTTTGAGTGAAGGAGAAGCTCAAGGGCTAAGCAATAAGCTTGATCAATACAAAGTGCATCATGAGTCTACTAATCTCTTCTTCTAGTTGTAATAAACTACACTACTATATATCCCTGTTTCTTCTTAATATATTCATCACTTCTTTCACATGTTTAATTATAAATTAACTTTATAATTTGTGTTGTGTACTAATTATTTAATTAATTAGCTGTTTTTATGGTAGGGACTTTTGTTTATATACCTCTCCTTACTATTATTAAAAGTTTTCCAATTTATTTCTCAATGCCTAAAAAAAAAAAAAAAGACATTTGAAGTGATAATTTTAAAACTAACAAAAATATTTTGCTCATTCAAAAATATAGGCTAGGGACACTGTATGCTTAATAATAGTGGTCCCTGATTAAGATGATAGTGGTCCTTTAAAATTGAGTGGGTGGTTGGTTGAATAGTATAATTTAATAAATAAAAATAATAAAAGAGATAAATCTAAGGCCGAAAATTTGTAGGTATAAAAATGTCTATACTCATAAAAATATAGTAGTCGGACTCTCTCCCTCTATATATATAGTTGATAAATAAGATTCATGCATTAATGCATATCTATTTCATGTTAAATAATTAGAATGGAAATTAAAGATGTGTGACATATAGCATCCAAGTACAAATTTATCCAATAAATTACGAAATCTTCATATGTAGTTAAAACACAAATTAATGGAGTTTACTCTCTTTGATTTGACTAGCTATTTAATAAGGTAAAAAAAACAATTAGAGTTGTTATATAAAATATAAGACAATATTTATTGCATCTAATTGTTTATTATTTTCTTTCTTAGATTCCGTTGTAGAGGACGCTCATTACACTGTGCGGGCCTTAAATTGCGTGACGCTAACTATGGTTTGAAATTAACAATAATAAAATATGCTAATAAAATTTATACTCTTTTGTAATTTATTAAATAAATTTATTATAAATTTTAATTAATTTATGTGGGTAAGTAAATATAAATTGCGAATTCTATTTGTTAAAACATAGAAAAGTCGTGTTTTCAAATGCGACGTATCATTATGTACTATTAATGTACTTATTATGTATAATATAAACTGTTACGTAGATTGGCCTAAACATCAGTACATTTCATAATTAATGAGACAATTTGTGGGGTCATTCCGAGTAATGCTCATTAGTTAATGTAATTAATAGAGAAAATAAATCAACTCACATCAATTTCTTTACTAGTTTTGTGAATGCTTTGCATGTAGGAATGTTCAATGGGTGAGAATATTTAAAATTTTATCCAAATTAAAATTCGAACAGAAAAAATTTATATAATATTAAATAGATATAATTTTGAATATAAATATTATAAAAAAATAAAAATTTGACATATTAGAGTTTTGAGATGGATTTTTTAAATATTAATATTTCATTTTTTATCTACTGAGTTCTTTTTAATTTGAAAAACAACCATAATTCATAACTCTAACGCCTATTATTTATTTTAATCAAGTCATACATTAAAAATAGGGATAATTATCTAAATATCTCTCAAAACTTTTGAAATATTTTATACATTTCTACTTCTTCTTTTTTTTCAAACATACTTATGGTATATTTTTTCGTTATTCAAAAATAATCATGTTGTTAGTACCTGCTAAGTTTTTTTCGGATTAAACTCTGATTAAATTCCTATCAAAAAAGTTAAAAAAAAACGAAAATACATTTTTTGTCCCCAATTTAAGGACAAATAAAAAAAATTGGTGACGATAAAAAGATATATTTAGAGAGCAAAATAATAATTTTATACAAATAACGACTATTGCTAACAGTTTACTAATAAAAATCTTACTTTAAAAATATATTTAAAAAAATTTCGAATGTTAAAGAATATTTTTTATATTAATCTTCTAGACGGGGTAAATAAAAAACTCTAAAACTTTTTAGGCTTATATAAATAATTATATTTTTACTTTAAACTTTATTATATATATATATATATTTATCGAAAAAAAATTTTAAAAATTATGTATGATAATAAGGTCAAATTTTGGTTTAATTTTGGTTGAACTTGTGAGCCTTGATTTTGGAATATTGACATAAATGTCAAGGGATGTTTGGACAAGCCATATGAGTAGTACTCACTTGACAGACAGGAGAGTCTTGGGGTTTGTGGGGAGGAGTCTGAGAATTGTGACGTCAGTGATGGAAGGCCGACTGTGCTCATGCACGAGAGGAGACTCAGGCAGGCAGCACTGCACGATACGCACTGCAGGACAAATCAGCAGTTTGTTTGGATGCCCAAAAGCCTGGCGCTGGAGAGTAGGGGTGGAAACGAGCCGAGCTCGAGCGAGCTTATGTCAGCTCAAATTCGGCTTGAAATTAATTTCGAACCTAAATCTAGGCTCAAGCTCGGCTTGAAATTAATTCGAGCCGAGCTCGAGCGAGTCTAATTTCGAGTCGAGCCGAGCTCGAGCTCTAAACGAGCCGATTGAAATTCTCGACATTATATAATCAATAGTTTAATTTTTATAGAACATTACCTACAATTTGATGCAACATGTCCAATAGTTCAAAATACAAAATAATTATAAGAAATGTGAGCTAGGGTGACTTCCTGACTAGATGAGGGTCTGAGAGAGAGAGAGAGAGAGAGAGGAAAAAAAGTAGGGATTTGGAAATTTGAATGTTATCATGTTTTAGGGTTATGTGCAACAGTGAAAGTCTGAAAGAGAGAGTGTGTTATGTAAATTTAGAGTTGGGCTCAATTGTACGATTGTACTTGTTGGGTTTATTTTATGGGCCAACAATAATGGCCCAAATTAAATTAAAGCCTATATATAATTAAAATGCATTATATTTATAAATATCATCCCCATGTTGCTATCACGTTTTTAGCCATTGGATCTACTTTTTGATTACAAATAGCCCTTGGATCAAACACTATTCCACCTACCACCACCTACCACCATCATCTCAACCTCACATCTCTCCATCCAAGGGCTAAAAACACACAAGTATCACTTGGGTGATACTTGTAAAAGTATTCTAGCCCTACTATATATATATATATATATATATATAGAGTCCAGCTGCTATACTTTTATGAGTATTGGCTCCTTTATACTCATAAGTTTTCGACCCTTAGATTTATTCCATTAATCATTTTTATCCATTAGATCATACTATTTAACCAACTACCCATTCAACCCTAGGGGACCACTATCATTCTAAATAGGGACCACCATCATCTTAACCACACATTCCATCAATCAACGGTTAAAAATTTATGAGTACAAGGGGGTCTATACTCATAAGAGTATAGTAACCCCAGCCTATATATATATATATATTCGAGCTTTTCGAGCTTTTCGAGCCTGATTCGAACGAGCCGAGTAATACTCAAGCTCGGCTTGAAATGAATTTCGAGCCTTTTATTTTGTTCAAGCTCGGCTCATTTAATTTCGAGTCGAGCTCGAGCGAGCCGAATATCGAGCCGAACACGAGTCGAACACGAGCCGGCTCGCTCGTTTGCCAGCCCTACTGGAGAGTGAGAAATTTATGAGTTTTACAAATTTGAGTCAGCTCTGCTTTCTATTAAGATTGAAAGATCGATTTTCATACAATTATAAGCAAGAGTTTGGTGTGCGACTTGGTACGTGTGTTTAAGTGGCGTGGACGAATTAACATATGACATGTGGTGCACCGAGAGCCGCTGAAGACGAGAAGCCTCTGGGCGGGAACGGATGAGAACGTGGGTGAGAAACGTGGAAGTAATTCCCGCGACTAATAAAGAGGCAACTGTAACGTTCTCCCCACGACACGAGTCGCCGGGTAATTGTAGGCCGACGCTGGAGTTTGTTTGGATGCCAAAAGCCTGGCGCCGGAGAGCGAGAAATTTATTAGTTTCACAAATTTGAGTTAGCTCTGCATCCTATTAAAATTGAAAGGTCGATTTTCATACAATTATAAGCAAGACTTTGTTGGCACAAGAAAAATAGTACTAGCTGATGCGCAGTTTGATAAGTGTGTTTAAGTGGTGTGGATAAATTAAAATATGACACGTGGTGCATCAAGAGTCGTTGAAGACGAGGAGCCCCTAGGCGGGAACGGATGAGAATGTGGGCGAGAAACATGGAAGTAATTTCGGCGACCAACAAAGAGGCGACTGTAACGTTCTCTCCACGACGTGAGTCGCCCGGTAACTGCAAGCTGACAGCAGTACTATAAATAATGCAAAGATATCTAAAATAAGAATCTTTCTCGCTTACGAATAAAAGACCATGCCATTTCCAGTATTTTTCTGTTTTTAGGAGTAGAATACTCTTGTAATTTTTCTTTTCCTGCACTTTAAGAGCTTTTCTAGTAGTAGTTAGCGATTAGGAGTAGTATAATCATTGTAAGTTTTCAATTCCTATCACAACCCACTCGGCTCTTTCAGACTAGTCTGCCCTAAACCTTTGTTCGGGTTATCGTATCGAAGAAGAATCCGGTTGAATCGATTCCTTCTCAACCGAATTGTTAGATCGTGGCGCACTTGAGGGTCAGTCCGAAAACCGATCCGCAACCAGAAAACTGATTTGACTCGATCAATGACTGACTTGGTCAACATCTCCACAAGTTCAGTTCGCTATCCTACGGAGTTCAAATGATCTCGCAACACCGACGATGACTTTATCGAAGCCACGAGTTCAACGTCCGAGATCCAGAAAACGAATCGGTCGTTATTCCATGGGCCACATGAAGTTTATACACCAGAGAGAAATTAGGGTTAATTGCATTATTAGTCCCTAAACTTTTATAGGCTCCTGTATCTCTCTCTCTCTCTCTCTCTCTCTCTCTAGGGGCTAGCTTGGTGACCAACACTGCAGTGTACCTGGGACTCTGGGGCTCTTTAATAAATGTGTTGAGCTACAATCCACTGTCCCTTATAAATGTTCTCTAGTCGCCACCCCACCCTACCCCACCTCTGAATCACACTATTCACTAGTCACTGCTTCAATAATAATAATAATAATAATAATATAATAAAAATTTAGCACTCCAAGAGGATAGAGAGAGAGAGAGAGAGAGGGAGAGAGAGAGTCCAAACCTCCTTTTGTTTTTATTCTCTAGAATAAGAAATAATATTTCTCTAGAATAAGGGGAAGGGAAAAAGAAAAAAAGAGAGTAAGATGATAGAAGCAGATCCATGTTTAACAAGAAAAGATGAGATTTGCAAATAAGCCCCAAGACAAGATGCCCTGGACTTAAAACTATGCCTTTGAAAGGCAGTAATTGGGAATTATGGTGCACTTCTCAAAAATAAAATAAAATATAGGTAAATTTAGTAAGAAATTGGTGATTAGATTTAGTGAATTTATCAATCAAGGTCCAAATCTGCTCAATTAAGAACATCATCAGAAAATCAGAAACCAAGTTGAAAAAAAATATGAAACTTATCTGAACTATTAACTATTTGATTCAACTACTTAATCTTTCAAAATTTTGAGTTTACTATCTAATCTTTCATTTTGTTTGATTTAAATCATTTAGTGGCCATTCTGATATAAATTTAAGCCTATCGTTTACCTTAATGAATTTATAGTTACATAAATTATATAAAATATACTAAATTAAATCCGTAAAGATGAACAGAATATTCAAATTTTGGTGTTAAAGAGTCAATGATTGACTCAAATCAGATAATTAAAAAGATAAATCAAAACGGTTGATAGTTGAGATAAGTTCTATACATTTTTATACTGAAAACCTATCTCAGAACATTCTAGAACAATTAGATATATATTTAATGATAGAAGAACTCACAATGCAGTAGAGTGTGGACCCTGTATTGGCCCAGCTTCTGCTGATCCGAAGCGCAGTTTTGGGCCGAAAGAAGTGTAAGGAACCCAAAAGCCAGCTTCTTACAGATAGTATGGGCTGATCTGCATACAAATTCAAATTTAGGCAAGAAATTTGTTTGGAAACCTCCTCAACTACAGACTTTTTTGAACTTTACCCCTTTACATTCTTTAGTTGACACCATCTTTAACTTCTACGACCCTGTTGGAATGTATGAACATGTTATTCAATTTACTTTTTTAATTTACTCAGGAAGCATAAAGTATTTGGTAGATATAACAGAATACAATATTAATAATAACTTATTCAAAATAAAGATTTAGAAAGCTTCTTTTTTTTTTCTTTTTTTTTTTTGCTTCTGAAAAATTGTGACTTCTATGATTTGATAGCACATCATATTTTATCTACGAGGTGATTTATCTTTTTTCGAATAAATAGCTTAATAATCGAATATAATGCTCACTCTGGACAGTTAATCACATAGATTTGCTAACACGTCAACGGTGACTTGAAGGCCGAATATAATATCTAATTTGGACAGTCAATCACAAAGATTTGCTAATAACCTAGTACATCAACAGTATAAAATGACTTGAAGATCGAATTACAGTTAATTATATAAATTTGCCAACAGAGCAATAATATAGAAAGACAAAAATGTGAGAGTAATATAGCAATACCAGATAAAATGTATTATTCTAGTCAAGTTAAATTTTGGTTTAGAACTTCAAAGAATGCATTATTCTAGTCAAGTTTAATTTTGGTTTCGTAACTTTTTAAGTTCAAATTTGTAGCTTCTACTTTAATCCTTACAAAAATTGTTAACAATTATGGGCTACCACTAATTCATTTGTGCATTTGTGTACCATGAATCTACCGGCCCTCTGTCAATCTATAATATTTTCAACCTAACAATCTAATTTTTAGATATAATTAACAGTAAAATTGAAACAAAAGATAAGAGAACAATGGTGGCATTGTGCATGAATGTAGAGTAATTTTTTCCCTCATAACACATAAGAATAATGACTAGAGTGAAACAATTCAAAGAGTATAAGATTTCAAATGTCATAATGAAACTTGATTTTAAAAAAATGAGGGATTAGTGATGCTATTTATCTTGTTATAAATTATTAATAGATAGTTACTTCTACCATAAATTGCACTACTAATTCTCCAAAGTTTAGTCAAATTTTAGTTCGATCCTCGAACTTTTAAGTTCGACACCTTTAAGACCCTAAACTTTGCTAATTTATTTCACTTCTATCCACACTCTGAACAAAATACTAATTTTTTGAGAGATAGGTAGCACGCTACCCGCTTCGTTTATTTCATTTAGAAATAAACTTAGCTGAAAATGTGAATCAACTAGGATTCGAACATGGGATCTTGGGTACCAACCACCAAGCCCTTTGCCACTTGCTCTAGCGACGGTCGGTTGGACAAAATACCATTGCCTACCCCTTGTTCATCAAGTATGCATATAAACAATGAATACATCAATCCTTGATCCATCTCATACTTTTGCCTTAGAATTCCAATATCTAGAGATAAAAAAAGACGAAAATTTGATATGTGGAGAATCAAATATGGAATGGAAGATCAAAGAGTGGTAGATACCTGATGCACCAATGTAAATGTGCACTAGAGGCAAATAACAATTTTTGCTCGAATAGCAAAAGCAGGTAAGAACTAGAGCTAAGTGCCTTCGAAAGTTCCAGAATGTAAAAAGATAAACTTAAAAATTTGAAGGGTGAAGATGAAGCAGGATAGCAACAAGGAATACGGAAGTCACCAAAAGTTTAGGACAAAGTGATGCAATTTAGCTGTCATTTTCATATAACATATCAAAATATTTCCATCAGGAATGGGTTCTGTTTACATTATAGCTATTATTAATGGTATTTGGTAAACAGATGAGATTGCATAAATCACACTCTATTGACTGTTGACTCTGAAGCTAGAGAGAATGACAAATAAAAGGTCCCTATCAATGTATTTATGTTGACAACTGCAGATTGGTTGAATCAAGGAGGAGAGAATGACCAGAGAAAGGCCCCCTGGCAATTAGAGACTACATCCTGTTTCACATAGTTTCAAGGCTCATTCCAGTGTGATCCCCAAACTCCGCTGCAAGAGAGAGAAAGAGAGAGATGTCAGAAGATGCTTTAGTTTCCTACATAGTGAACAAAATCGGTGACCTATTCACCCAAGAAATTTCTCAAATTTGGAAGGTGGCGGACGATGTTGAATCGCTGAAACAAGAACTGCAGGCACTGGAGATCTTCCTTAACAACATGGACTACAAGCAGAGGCGGGATGCAGCGACGAAGACTTGGTTGAGCTCCGTAAGAGACGTAGCATATGAAGCTGAGGACTTGATCGATACCTATTTGCTGGAGAAGAGGTACGCTCCCGCCACTAGGATATTTCATTCTTATTCGGTATATAAACAAATCGAAGAGTTGAAATCCAAGATCCATGAGATTGTCGAACGTAGAACTATATACGTACCTAAATTGCACGAGCAAAGAGGCGAAGGAAGCAGCAGTAGTGCAGCTGCAGATCAAGGTCATTTGCATCCATGGAGACGGTCATTTCCACACCTTGGTGATGATGTGGTTGTCGGTTTCGAACATGATGCTGATCTTCTAGTGGAGAGATTGCTTCACTCGGAGAGACGTCGACAGGTTGTAGCCATCACCGGGATGGGTGGTGCAGGCAAAACCACTCTTGCGGCCATGGTTTATAACTCAGTTTCCAAATTTCCCGTTAGCGGTCACACCCATTTTACCCAGCTTAAAGAAGTGGACTCGGTAAGTGAACTTCAAAACTACTTTGATGTTTGTGCTTGGGTGCCTGTTCATCAAGATCCTGACATTATGGACCTTTTGTTGATCATGATTGATCAACTAGGCTTAAGTGAATCTACGAACACTGCAAAATATGAATATAGTTATCAGAGGAGATGGAAGGTCCACAGCTTAAAGCAGAAGCTATATTGGTCTTTGAAGCAGAGGAGATACCTAATAGTGTTGGATGATATCTGGAGGAAAGAAGTATGGGATCAATTTAAACCAGCTCTTCCAAATTCAGGCAACGGAAGTAGAATAATAGTAACAACTCGATTCAAGGATGTTGCCATTTATCATGACCCAGGTTCTGAACCCTATGAAATGAGGCCCTTAAACGAGGATGATAGTTGGCTACTTTTCCTTACAAAAGTTTTTCCACAATTAACTTTGCACGACCAACCTATATGCCCAAGAGGACTCGAGGACTTGGGGCGCCAGCTCTCCTGCAAATGTGCTGGTTTGCCTCTTGCTTTGGTGGTACTGGGAGGTCTTGTTTCGACAAAACTGAAGCATCCATTGGTGTGGTCGAAATTACTTGATAATATGAACTGGGATTCGATAGATGATGGGAAGCAATGCTTAGAAATCCTTGCTTTGAGCTACTACGATTTGCCTTACCGCATGAAATTTTGTTTTCTTTACTTGGGAGCTTACCCACAGGGTTCTGACATCAGTGCCTCAAAATTAACGAAGTTGTGGATTGGAGATGATCTGATACCCAAAGAAGAAGGTATAACACTAGAGGGCACTGCAACCAACTACTTGGAGGAGTTGACACAAAGGTGCCTGGTTGAAATAGTGAAGCGAGGATCTGATATGAGTATTAAAAAGGTAAGAGTCCATGACCTCTTGGGTGAGCTAGCGAAGTCCGAAGCAAGAGAGAGTCGATTCCTTCAGGTAGCAAATCTAAATCCTATCGAGGCAGAGTCAAAGCCCAAGGAGATAGCTTCACGTCGTTTGGCGCTCCGACAGATCCCTGCGAGATTACCTCAAGTTCTGTGTGAAAAATCAAGAGCTCTTTTAGTTTTCCCTGCAAGCAGAATAAACCAAATCTTTACTAATAGTAAAGGATGGTTCCAAAAGTGGTTATCAAATTTCATCAACTTTTATCCATTCATTTATCAGCCTAAGACAAGCATGGAATTCCTCAGAGTGCTCGAACTAGAGGGACTAAAACCAGATAGCATTTATCATTTTCCTATAAAAGATATGACTAGATTGCGATACCTGGGATTGAGAAATAGCAATTTTGCGACGTTGCCATTTTTTGGAGGGATCCCTCCACATCTGCAAACTCTAGATATAAGAGGTACATTTATCACAGAGTTGCCATCTGAAGTTTGGACGCTTTCAGAGCTTCGCCACTTATACTTGAACTCAATGAGTTTACTGGACTCACAAGCGTTGAGAAACATGCAAACCCTTTCAGAAGCTGCTTCTGCTAAAAGTATCAGGATGTCTTGCATGTCACTGCATAATCTTCAAACCCTTAAAATCGATGCTGATCACGATACTCCAAAAACTACCGACAGCAAATTGGTTGGGTATCTTAAGTTGTTAAGTAGTCTGAACTCTCTAACATTAAGAACCAAGGAGATCCCTCAAGAGGTTTTTAAAGCAACATCAACTCATACAAAGCTATATAAGTTGAAGTTAGATGGAAATTTGCAGCCCGATGAACTCTGCGGTATCGAAAATTTCACACGTCACATCACCGAGCTCACTTTGTCTCGCTCAAACTTGAAAGGAGAACCAACAAAAACACTAGGGCAGCTAAAAAACCTCAGGATTCTCAAATTGACAGACAATGCTTGCCAATGTCGAGAGATTTCTTGTTCGCCAGGCAGCTTCCCTAATTTATCTTACCTTAAGCTGAGCAACCTATCTCATCTAGCATTGCTCAACATGGAGCGCGGATCCTTTCCAAATCTTATGTGCTTGTCTATCCATTGTTGCACCAATATGCATGTGGTTCCGAATGGTTTGAATCACATCACCACCTTACAAGTTCTAAAATGTGATAAGATGCCCTTTAGTTTCGTGGAGGAGATTAATGACTGGTGCAGGACGCATCCTATGAGAGTTATCTTCCAAGACCACTAGCCACCGCAAGATCTTTCTCCAATAGCCTAAACATATTGGTAATTTGTCTTCCTACCTTTATCCCCTTTCTCTTCTTCAGAAAGCTTCAGTTAAAAGCAACTTATAGGCTAAAATTAAACCAGCTATACATCATATGTCAGATCTTGCTTTCTTATTGTACTCTCATTGTATAAACTCAGTTGGGCATATATTGCATGAATCGTTGGGATCACCATATACTCATGCAGATTTTGGTTTAAGCTGAAGTGCTAATCCTAAATTCAGATCCAGCAATCTATATTCGAATACTGGTATAGCAGATAGACAACATATTGACATACAAATCATGTTATTTTGTGAAGTCATAATTTACTCTGTTTCTACATAATTCAACGAAATATAATGAATCTAATGATAAAATAGTCCATATGTGCTATATTCAGTGTGCATTCTTTCCTCTATTGAATTATATTTTTCATGATCTCGCATTGATCTACTATTGGTTGTGACATTTATGTTCAAATCTGACCCTAGTTGGATGAGTTTCGTCCCGTAGCTATTAATTTACTACAGTGGCGCACAAGATTTTGTACGTAAAAAGAATCTTAATTGTACCATTATCATCCAACTATATATTAATATCTATGAAACCAAATTGAAATCTCCAACAAGATTTACTTATTTACACTCATCGAGATCTGTTTCTTGGTACGAACCACAAGTGTGGAACAATTCACAAGTTCCATAAAAACTAATGCATACGAGAGAGATTTAAGTGGATTAACAAATAGAATTTTCAACCACAATTCACAAAATCACAAAATAATCTCCCTTCAAAACTAGAATTCACAAAATCACAAAATCAGAGACCAATTCCAAAACACTTTTTACCCCAAAAAAATTAAAAAAAAAAAGAAAAGAAAAAGGCAAGAACAATAACAGGAACCAATTACAAAACCAGAATATTATGAATTGCACAAAAAATGCACACAATCCCTGAATTTACAAGAACCACATACAAAAATCCGAAAAGAAAAAAAACGTGAAACTTCTTTGTTCCGATCACTCCATCAACAGAAATTAAAAAATAAAAAATAAAAAAAAAACCCTAAGAAAGGGATAGGAGATCACCTGCCTAGGGTTTTCGAGAGCTTCGAGTATCGGGAGATGTAGGCGACAGATATAGGCGAGAGATATCTCGGCCATTTTCGCAGAGACGAAGCGGAGCGAGAGAGAGAGAGAGAGAGAGAGAGAGAGAGAGAGGGGGAAATGGCGCGGTGCTTCAAAGAGCGGGAGAGTTGGGTTGTCGAAGAAGAGTAAATTGCACACTACTCCCCGGACTTTTAGAGATATGTTATTATAGTCCTCGAACTTTTTGGAACTCTTTAAATCTAATTCACAATTAGGCATGTTTGATTCGTACATTTTAGATTCGGAATGGGAATCGGTTTGATCAAATTCGACTAATTTTGTTTGGTTCACAGGAATCGGTTTGAGACTTTCATTCCAAATCGGAATGAGAATGATCCATTAGCCTACAAATTGATTCCGGTTTCTAAGCCCGGATTGAAATGTCAATTTCAAGCCCGCACTTACCTCTTCCTTAGGTCCAACCCAATATTTTTCTATTTTATCCATCCTTTTTCTTCTCTTCCCTTTTTTTTAAGTATTAAAAAAAAACGTGATACATTATTTTTATTATAATTTTATTCAAAAAATTAATGCTTTTTTTTTTGTAATTTCTTGCATACAAATTTTTAAAATAAATTAAATTTTTTTTTTGCATAGCTCTAACTTGAGNATTTCTTGCATACAAATTTTTAAAATAAATTAAATTTTTTTTTTGCATAGCTCTAACTTGAGAGTAGTATTAATTTTTATTTATATATAAATTTTAGATCGTTTTATAAAATTATATTTTAAAGCAAAATTAGTATTATGTTATTCTATTATTTTTACTTTGTATCAACCAAACGGTGAAATATGAATAATTCATTCCGATTTCCAATCCAGAAATGAACCAAACGTCTTAGGGAAGTGGGGCAATCCGATTACCATTCTAATTCATTTCCATTCCATTATCCATTCCAATTCCACTCTTGAACCAAACAAGCCCTTAGATTTAGTAAATTTATCGAGCAACATCAAAATATGTTCAATTGATAACATCACTAGAAAGTTCGAGATGCCGATAGATATAGATATCCGAACAAATTTACGCAAATACGATTTTGACTTAGGAGAAAAATATTATTATATTATTATAATTCATTTTTCTCTATGAATTTAAGAAATCCTCCTCTCTATTTCCATCTTGTTTATGCTTTAAAACCCATCCCACAACATTGTAGAATCATGAGATTTATATTTATATTAATTAAATTAATTAATGCTAGAAACTCACTGTGTAGAGGGCCTTTATTAGCTCACACCCTCTTAAAATTCTAAAGTCTTTTTCGAAGGCATAAGTTCTTGCCCAACATATCTTTTAGATTTACTCAAAAAACATAGTATTTGATAGATAAAAGATATCAATTTAAGTTATTCAATAATAACTTAATTCATATATATATATAGAGAGAGAGAGAGAGAGAGAGAGAGAGTTGAGCTGGAATGCTATCGATAGCAAACGAGCTCCGTTGCCACTCATTTGTCTTCGATGATTGAGTCTCCAAATCGATGATCGGCATCGTTAAAACATGATTTATACTACTTGAAGTATCTAGAAACATGCAAATTTTTAAATCTTTTCATCATCATTGGTCTGATGATCAAAGAGTTTCAAGATTTATAATTTTAATGGTCGATATGAGACGTTTCTTATTTAATGGTGTAAAGAAATCTAAATCAGTTGAACTTTGATTTAAAAAATTCTTTAAAATATTTAAAATAAGATCTATACTCTTGATTTTGATTACAAAACTCCTATCATTACTGTTTAAAGGATATTCATTTTCAGCCGTTCATTTTTGTATTCACTTAATGGAAAAGAGAACAATATCGAAAAGATATAAAATTTGATTTTTAGATGCTTCAAGTGGTATAAATTATGTTCGACAATGCCGATCGTCGATTTGGAGGCTCGATCATCGAAAACAAATGGATCACAACGGATCCGTTTGCTACCAATAATATTCCAGGTCAACTATATATATATATATATATATATAAAATCTGAGCCTCCATACATTTCTTTACTTTTAAATTTTTCTCTATGTATTCCCTGTGTTTTTATTGTTACCTATGTTTTTATTGCTGAATTACAACATGTTTCTCTTTATATGTGTGTGCGTGCACATGTGTACCTGCATGTCCTTTAGACTTTGGGCTGTTGTTTTCGATGCATGAACTGAATTATAAAATCGGTGCATGAGCTGAATTACAAAGCATCAAATTTTGGGACAGACCTCTTCTAACATTTTGCTTGCTGTTGTGTTATCCATTTTTCCTTGCTTCTATTTTTTGGGGCTGTGATGATATTAAAAAAAAGATAAATGAGGTTTGGATAGTTTTGTTGTAGGCAACCAACTCTTGGATGGTCTGGACTTCCTTTAAGAAGTTTTGGGTGGACGAATTTCTCGGCAACCAACCCTTGGTTTCCATTGTCCCTTCCTCGACCTATATCTTAAGGTTGATTGTAGGCTTTTAGTCCATGAGCCACAAATTTGTAAGCTCCTATCATATTAGCTGTTTTCCAACATAACGTCGAAGTATTCGCCAAATTTCCATTTCTCAGTCTATAATTATTTGACTCTCTCTGCAAGTGTAACTGGGACTAACATGATAAATGTGAAGGTTTTAGAAAATTATTTGACTGAAAGATGTCTGAAAATTCTTACGAAGTTTATTTTATATATGCCTTAGATACTTTTTTTTGTGTGGATGGTATCATTTACATAGAAGGAAAGGTTACTTGTGTTGAAAATTTGAATCTATAATTTTTAAATTCCCCTTTGTTCCTAAAAATATTTTATTGGTACTATTTCTTAAAGCCTTTTTAGCATCGCGTAACACGAAGTTTCAGAAATCACAATCTTAAGTTGTTAAAAAAAAAAAAAAAGATTGCTATCACATCTAATACTTAGTAGATTGCAAGAATTATTTAGTATTGAAAAGCAGCTACTTAATTTTCGTGTTGAAAATTTGAATCTATAATTTTTTAAATTCCCTTTTGTTCCTAAAAATATTTAATGGGTACTATTTCTTAAAGCCTTCTTAGTACTGCGTAGCACTAATTTTCAGAAATCACAATCTTAAGTTGTTAAAAAAAATAAAAATAAAAGCACAGGGTTGTTAAAGAAAACATTATTTTTATTAGCAGATCTCTAACTGTATACAAATATTTTTTGTAAGCGTTTTCTGTATGCATTCATACCAATTACGTGGCAAAATTACTGCGTCACATTAAATTCCAAATATCACAATTTTAAGGTTGTTCGAAGAAAGTAAATTCCAGAACTGTTAAGAAAAATGTTGTTTTTATTAGTCCACTTCTAAGTACATACAAACATTCTTTACAAGTGTTCTCTGTATGCATTCATGACAATCATGTAACAAATCGAGCAGGCTTTGGTGGAGATTGAGATCACATTTTTTCCTTCCCCATAGTCTTACTGTGGAGGCCATGCTCCAAGTAGACGCAAACATTCTTTATAATTGTTTTATGTATACGTTCATTCATGATGATTACACAATGAAGGCTCGCGCTTTGAATTGTTGTTGCAAAACGAAGGTAGTAAAATTATTTAGTTCTGAAAGATTTGACAGCAGTGGTAAAATTATTTAGTGTTGAAAAATAGCTACTCAGTTCACATGTTGGGAATTTGAACCTGTGAGTCTTACATTTCACTATTTTTTAAAAAAATTTGGTGATTCCACAATTATATTTCTGTTCTATCTTGTAATTTACGTACAATTTGTTTTGAAAAAAAAGAATTTAAAATTTCATTCAGTACATGTATATATATGAAGTTAATGATTTTAGAACCTCTCCTAATAATATATATCATAATATTATATGGAGTGAGGCTACTATGCTATCGGAAGCACGGAGCCTTTCGTGCTTCCAGCTCGTTTTTGATGTTGCGACTTTCGAATCGTCGATCGGCTCCGTTAAATTTGATGTAGAGTATTTGAAGTACCTAGAAAATAAATTTTATGATTTTACGATATCATTTACCTAGTAAACGAAGGGGCTTAAAATCAACGGCTGAAAATAAAAATCTTACAAAATGTGATAATATGACATTAAAATTTTAAATCAAAGATATTGATCTTGTTTATTATAGTATAAAGAATTTTCTATCAGAATTTCACGTGATTTGGATATTTCTACACCGTTAAACTTGCAAACAGCTCACTACGACCATTGAAATTTGTTGATTTTGAGCCCATTCGATCACTAGGCAAATGATATCGAAAAATAATAAAATTTATTTTTTAGATACTTCAAATACTCTAGATCAAGTTTAACGGAGCCGATCGATGATTTGAAAGTCGCAACATCGAAAATGAGCTAGAAGCACGGAAGGCTCCGTGCTTCCGATAGCATAGTAGCCTCACTCTATTTTATGTTCACTATGCTTAACTTTTGTTGAGCGCCAAGTTTTTTTCACTGATTTACCAGATTACTGATATAACTTAGTTTTGAACATCATGTTTTGTAAATTATCATTTGCCAATTAACTTAGGCACAGTATAAACTAATTAAACAGTAAAAAACAAATTTAAACATCCATGAACATCTTTGATTCATACAATTCTGGACACTTAATTTGAACTTTTTATATACAGCAGAAAAAGCATGCAATTGAAATTTGAATTATGAATTCTACCTATAACGAACTCTAAATTCTCAAAATTGTTTTGTCATAGACGCTCTAATATTAATAGCATGTTTTATTCATCATACACAAATTCTTTGCCGCCAAATGCTTTTATTTGTTTTAATACTATTGTCATGACCAATCTTTTCTATTAATTAACATTATGAATTCAAAATTCTAAAATCTAATTTCTTATTATAAATTCTAAATTCTAAAAATTATTCTGTTGAAAAGATTCTAATATTAATAACACATTTTTCCCATCATACACGAACTCTTTTAAAAAACCCTAATATTAATAACAACTTTTTCCCATTATACACAAACTCTTTGCCAACAAAGACCTTCCTGCGTAACTCCTTACTCTCAACAACGCAGCTTAACTATCTCAAAATATTTGATATATACGTGGGTTCTCATGCAAGAACCTTTAGTACCAAATCAATAATGTTCAAAATAACATGAAATTTCAAATTACCTACCTGAATTCATAACAATAAAATAAAATTACAGCGAGTTATTCGATGCATATAAAAGTATATAAAATCATATCTTTTCCCCATCATACACAACCGTTTTATATCAAAATATTTGATACATACAAAAAGATTCAAATTTTACCGTTGCAATCCGAGTTGACTTTACTGCCGAATCAATAATGTTCAGAATATCATGGAATTTTGAATTACCTAGCTGAATTTATAATAAAAAATCAAAAGTATAGCAAGTTATTAGATGCATATAAAAGTTTAGAATATAAAAAAATTAGTATTCAACAAAACTCTGTATAAAATTATATATTCAAAGTATACTAACTAAATTAAGATAAAATATCTTTTTAAAATTAATATTTTCAAATTGTAAATTTCAAATTTTAGGAATATAAATTTCCCGCCGCGAAGCGCGGGCCTCCACTAGTTCATAATAATCTGCTTTCCTGTTCTTTTTCTTGCCTTTTTTTGTTTTGTTTTTTTTTTTTTTTTGGAAAAAAGCGTTTTGGAATTGGTCTCTGATTTTGTGATTTTGTGAATTCGAGTTTTGAAGGGAGATTATTTTGTGATTTTGTGAATTATGGTTGAAAATTTGATTTGTTAATCCGCTTAAATCTCTCTCTTACGCATTAGTTTTTATAGAACTTATGAACTGTTCCACAATTGTGATAAGAAGAAACAGATCTCGATGAGTGTGAATACGCAAACCTTGTTGGAGATTTCAATTTGGTTTCATAGATTTTAATATATAGTTGGATGATAATGGTAGAATTAAGATTTTTTTTTTTTATGTACAAAATTTTGCATATCACTGTAGTAAATTAATAGTTATGCCAGAAAACTCATCCAATTATGGTCAGATTTGAACATAAATGTTTTGATCCTGAAAATATTATTCAGCCTAGGAAAGAATTAGTATTTAATATAGGACATATGTATCATATTGTAACCATTAGTAATATAGTTGGAAGTTAGTAGATTCATAATATATCATTGAATTACATAGAACAAGCAATTAAGATTCCACAAAATAGCAGAGTTTGTATATCAATATGTTGTCTATCTACAATAATAGTAATATGATCAAATATAGATTGTCAGATCTGAATTTAGGTTTAGCACTTCAGCTAAGACCAGAATCTGAAAGAGTATATGGTGATCCCAACAATTCATGCAATATATGCCCAACTAAGTTTATACAATAAGAGTACAATAAGAGAGCATGATCTGACAAATGATAAATAGCTGGTTTTCAACCTACAAGTTGCTTTTAACTGCAGCTTTCAGAAGAAGAGAAAGAGGACAGAAAGGTAGGAAGACAAATTACCGATATGTTTAGGCTGTTGGCGAAAGATCTTGCGGTGGCTGGCGGTCTGAGATGATGACTCTCACAGTAGGATGCGTCCTGCGCCAGTCATTAATCTCCTTCACGAAACTAGAGGGCATCTCTTTACATTCTAGAACTTGTAAGGTGGTGATGTGATCCAGACCATTCGGAACCACATGCAGATTGTCGCAACGATGGATAGACAAGTGCATAAGATTTGGAAAGGATCCGGGCTCAATGTTGAGCAGTGCTAGATGACATAGGTTGCTGAGCTCAAGGTAAGATAAATTTGGGAAGCTGCCTGGAGAACAAGAAATATTCTCACATTGGCAAGCATCGTCTCTCAATTTGAGAATCCTGAGGTTTTTTAGCTGCCCTAGTGTTTGAGTTGGCTCTCCTTGCAAGTTTGAGCGAGACAATGTGAGCTCGGTGATGTTAGGTGCGAAATTTTCGATACCGCAGAGTTCATCGGGCTGCAATGTTCCATCTAACTTCAACTTATGTAACTTTGCATGAGTTGATGTTGCTGTAAAAACCTTTTGAGGGATCTCGTTGGCTCGTAATGTTAGAGTGTTCAGACTACTTAACAACTTAAGACACCCAACCAATTGGTTGTTCCTGGTGTTTTGATAATAATCATCGATTTTAAGGGTTTGAAGATTATGCAGTGGTATGCCAGACCTCAATGCTTGTGAGTTCAGCAAACGCACTGAGCTCAAGTATAAGTGGCGAAGCTTTGTAAGCGTCCAAACTTCAGATGGCAACTCTGTGATAGATGTACCTCTTATATCTAGAGTTTGCAGATGTGGAGGGATCCCTCCAGAAATTGGTAACATCGCAAAATTGGTATCTCTCAATCCCAAGTATCTTAATCTAGTCATATCATTAATATGAGGTTCAGGAATGTTGTTTTTTGTAAATCCATCAAGTTCGAGCACTCTGAGGAATTCCATTCTTTTATCAGTCCGATTAATGTTTAGAAAAAACTTGAAGTAATATATTGAACAGTTATGGAACAATCTTTTCCTGTTGTACCTAGAGATTTGAGTGATTCTGCCTGTGGGGAAAGCTAAAAGAGCTCTTAATTTTTCATCCAAAATTCCTGTTAATACACTGAAGCTTTGATGGAGCACCATACGACAAGCAGCTATCTCTTGGGGCTTTGACTCTTCTTCAATACTAGTTATAGTTTCTACCTGAAGGAATCGACTCTCTCTTGCTTCTGACCTTGCTAGCTCACCCAAGAGGTCATGGACTCTTACTTTTTTTATACTCATATCAAGTCCTCACTTCACTATTTCAACCAGGCACCTTTGTGTCAACTCCTCTAAGTATTTGGTTGCAGTACCCTCTAGTGTTATACCTTCTTTTGGTATTAGTTCGTCTCCGATCCACAACTTCGTCAATTTTGAGGCACTGATTTCAGAACCTTGTGGGAAAGCTCCCAAGTAAAGAAAACAAAATTTCATGTTGTAAGGCAAGTCGTAGTAGCTCAAAGCAAGGATTTCTAAGCATTGTTTCCCATTATCCGTCAAATCCCAGTTCATACTATCAGGTAATTTCGACCACAGCGATAGATGCTTCTGTTTTATCAAATCAAGACCTCCCAGTACCACCAGAGCAAGAGGCAAACCAGCACATTTCCTACAGAGCTGACGACCCAAGTCCTCTAGTTCTCTTGGGCATGTAGGTTGGTCTTGTGGAAAAACTTTTGTAAGGAAAAGTCGCCAACTATCATCCTCGTTTAAGGGCCTCATTTCGTAGGGTTCAGATCCTGGGTCATGATAAATGGCAGCATCCTTGAATCGAGTTGTTACTATTATTCTACTTCCATTGCTCGAATTTGGAAGAGTTGCTTTTAATTGATCCCATACTTCTTTCCTCCAAATATCATCCAACACTATTAGGTATCTCCTCTGCTCCAAAAACGAATATAGCTTCTCCGTTAAGAACTGGACCCCCTAGCTCCTCGCATGATAAATTACATATTCCTTACCTTCCACATATTCGCTTAAGCCTAGTTGGTCAATCATGATCAACAAAAGGTCCATAATGTTGGGATCTTGATGAGCAGGCACCCAATCACAAGCATCAAAGTGGTTTTGAAGCTCACCTCCGGAGTCCACTTCTTTAAGCTGGGCAAAATGGGCATGACCGCGTACGGGAGCTTTAGAAAATAATTTATAAACCACAGCCGCAAGAGTGGTTTTGCCTACACCACCCATCCCGGTGATGGCTACAACCTGTCGACGTCCCTCCGAGTGAAGCAACCTCTTCACTATAAGGTTAGCATCATGTTCGAAACCAACAACCACATCATCACCAAGGTCTGGAAATGACCGTCTCCATAGATGCAAATGACCTTGATCTGCAGCTGTACTACTGCTGCTTCCTTTGCCTCTTTGCTCGTGCAATTTAGGTATGTATATAGTTCTACGTTCGACAATCTCACGGATCTTGGATTTTAACTGCTTGATATCTTTTTGCAGTGTATTAGAATGAAATATCCTAGTGGCAGGAACGTACCTCTTCTCGAGCGTATTGGTATAGGCATCGATCAAGTCGTCTGCTTCATATGCTACGTCTCTAACGGAGCTCAACCAATTCTTCGTGCCAGCGTCTTGTCTCTGCTTATAGTCCATGTTGTTGAGAAAGATCACCAGTGCCTGCAGTTCTTGTTTCAGCGATTCAACATCGTCTGCCACCCTCCAAATTAGAGAAATTTTTTCGGTGAATAGGTCGTCAATTTTGTTCAGTATGTAGGAAATTAAAGCATCTTCCGACATATCTCTCCTTCTCTTCTTCTTTTTCTCTCTCTAGATCTCTCTCTCTCTCGCAGCCGAGTCGGGGGGATGAGACAGGAATGAGGCTCTGTGAAACTGGATGTAGTAGTAGGGGTGGAAACGAGCCGAGCTCGAGCGAGCTTACCTCAGCTCAAGCTTGGCTTGAAATTAATTTCGAGCCTAAAAAAAAAAGGCAAGAACAATAACAGGAACCAATTAAAAAGCAGAATATTATGAATTGCACAAAAAATGCACATGAACCAAGAGTTCTTTGCTGCACCATAGACCGTTTCAAATAGGACCTTATATAACTACCAAACTTTCTACTTAAATTTTGTCACTAAATGATAAAAAAAATTATTAAATTGTATTTCTAGATATTTAATATTTTATAAGTAGTGGGACGTAACGTTGAAAGATTACAAATTGGGATAGAAAAATTTGATGGGTCTATTTATAAAATGCATGCAATAGAGGGAATCAGGACTTAACGTTGAAAGATTATAAGTTGGGATAGGAAAAGTTGATGGGTCTATTTGTAAAAACGCATGCAATAGAGGGAATCACAAAAGAAGTGGTGTTATCTCTAAATTTTAGGACTGTACGATGAATGTTATAGCAACTACATATAGTGAGTATTGTGTCGGTAATTAATTGCTATTTCGTAGCTTATGCATTGAGTTTACTAAATTTTCTCCCGTTGCTACAATGCTTCTCCTGAAGTACTAGAAGATGGATTTAGTAGAAACAAGTAAAGCAAATAGATTAAAAAGGAAAAGAATTCTCGATACAAGACGGAGTCGAGAACACATATGTAGGAGACCTCAATCAACACAAGGTATATAAAGTATGCTATTTAGTTAACTTAAGTTGTAGGGTTATCTTTAAAATTTGAGATAGATATTCTTTTTTAGTCCGACTTTTAGGTTTGACATTTCTAGACCCACCGTAAACATTCCTAATTTATTTCACTTTAACCCTCACCTTAGAGGAAATGCTATTGCCTGGCCCTAGTTCAGCGAGCATGCGTATAAACAACGAACATATCGGTCCTTCATTCATCTCATACTTTTGATTTAAAAATTCAATTTCTAGATATAGAAAGGACAAAAATTCGAAAACCGGTAGAATCAGATATGAAAGGGAAGGTCAAAATGCGCTAGACACCTGGTGCATGAATGTGCTAGATTGGACTTCGTTTACATTATTATAGCTATTATTAATGGTATTCGGTGAGCAACTGTGATTGCCTAAATCACACTCCATTGACCGGTTAACACTTGTCAGAGAGAATGACAAACAAAAGATTCCTACCAATTGAAGACTACATCCAGCTTTACACCGTTTCAGGCCGCATTCCTGTCTCATCCCCCAACTCGGCTACGAGAGAGATAGAGAAGGAGAGAGATGTCAGAAAATGCCTTAATTTCCTACATAGTGAACAAAATTGGCGACCTATTCACCCAAGAAATTTCTCTAATTTGGAAGGTTGAAGACGATGTTGAATCACTGAAACAAGAACTACAGGCCCTCAAGATCTTCCTCAACAACATGGACTACAAGCAGAGACAAGACGTTGGCACGAAGAATTGGTTGAGCTCCGTTAGAGACGTAGCATATGAAGCAGAGGACTTGATCGACACCTATACGCTCGAGAAGAGGTATGCTCCAGCCACTAGAATATCTTATTCTTATAGAGTGTAGAAAGATATCAAACAGTTAAAATTTAAGATCCATGAGATTGTCTAATGTAGAACTATATACGTACCTAAATTGCACGAGCAAAGAGGCGAAGGAAGCAACAGTAGTACAGCTGCAGAGCTAGGTCATTTGCATCCACCGAGACGATCATTTGCACACCTTAGTGATGATGTGGTTGTTGGTTTCGAACATAATGCTGATCTTATAGTGGAGAGGTTGCTTCACCCGGAGAGGCGTCGACAGGTTGTAGCCATCACCGAGATGGGTGGTGCGGGCAAAACCACTCTTGCGGCTGTGGTTTATAAATTAATTTCTAAAGCTCCCGTACGCGGTCGCACCTATTTTACCAAGCTTAAAGAACTGGACTCCGGAGGTGAGCTTCAAAACCACTTTGCTATTTGTGCTTGGGTGCCTGTTCATCAAGATCCCAATATTATGGACCTTTTGTTGACCATGATTGACCAACTAGGCTTAATTGAATCTGTGAACACTATAGAATTTGAACTTAATCATAGGAGGGGCTAGGGGGTCCAGTTCTTAACGGAGAAGCTATATTCGTTTTTGGAGCAGAGGAGATACCTGATAGTGTTCGATGATATCTAGAGGAAAAGAGTATGGGATCAATTAAAACTAGCTCTTCCAAATTCGGACAACGGGAGTAGAATAATAGTAACAACTTGATTCAAGGATGTTGCCATTTATCACGACCCTGGTTGTAATATACCGAAAATTCAGAAAATAAATATCGAACTTTAGTCAAATTGACCAAAGAGCGAGGATGGTACACTTCGGAAAGTCCGAAGGTGTTAAAATGATCAAGAGTGCGTTATGGGAGGTTTTCGAGAACTAAAGAATCAAAAATCTGCAAACTGCAGTTTTTGAGCTCTCGGGGATCGGTCCCTGGTGGGAGAGACCGGTCCCCGAACGCGTGCAATGTGAGAAATGAGAAAGCCGAAAAATCGGCTAAGTTCCAGAAAACCAGCTCTCAGAAACCGGTCCCTGTGGGGAGAGACCGGTCCCTGAGAGACCGGTCCCCTAGTGAGAGACCGGTTGCGCCGCGCGTGCGCCCTGCTACCTGCGGGGAGAGCTCTCTAGGACCGGTCTCAAGTCGGGGAGACCGGTCCCCGAGCTCGAAAGAAAAAGTTGAGTCCAGGCAGTATGAAAGAGTAAAAGTTGAGGGGTTTATTTGCATTTTTGCAGCCCATAGAGTATATAGAGGGGGGAGAGAGCCTCTTTTTCTCATTCCACTCCCTCTCACACTCTCTTCTCTCATCCTCTCTCTAGAAGACAAAAGAAAAGAAGAAAAAGCAAAGAAAAGGAAGGAAAAGAAGAAGAAGAAAGTGGAGAAGAAGCTATTGGAGTGAAGCAACTTCATCTTCTTCATCTCTAGTGCAAGAAAGGAGCAAGCTTATAGGTAAGCTTTGCCCCTTCTCATGGAGAATCCCAAACTAGGGTTTGGACTAACCTAGAAATGGTTTTAATGGAATGTTTAGAGTCTTGGAAGCTTTTCTTTTGCTTCTTTAGAGATCAAAACCATGGTGAAGCTTGAGATGAGCTTCAACCACCTCTCATGGTGAAACCCTAAAATAGATTTTGATAAAGCTAAGAATGGTTTAGATGGACTCTTTAAAGTAGAATGAAACTACTTTTGCTTCCCATTGAGATCAAACCCTAGGTTTGATGTATGCTATGGAGCTAGGGCACCCAAATTGGGGCTTTTGCTCATGGAAATTTTTAAGTAAAATTGACCCTCTAGAAACCTAATTGGGGATTAAACGAACGCGTTGGTGCGCTTGGAAAAACGTTACGAAAAGCCAATGTAAAGTTATGGGCAAAATGGCCTAATAGGGCTTCGTTTTGCCGCAAGTAAAGAACGAAAGGTCTAAAAAATCTCAAGAAAATCATCAGAGCACCTTTGAAAACCTACGAGATGGGTGGTGCTTTTCAAACTCGTTGAACTTCTCTCTATGCCTAATGTGTCATTCAATTGAGCATATGTATATATATTGTTGCATGCATTTTAGGGTAAAGCAATGATAAAAATGTGATGTTGCATGATTGTGAGTACAACTTGTGTAATGTGATGGTTAAGATTCTTATGAATGTCAAAAACCCTATATATGTATGCATGAAAGAAAATATGAGTACCAAAGTGAGGCGAAAGAACAAAGTGACACCATGAGACATAGATCGAGTGGCATTTGATAATATAAAGTAAAGTGACACTAGAGGTAGTGTGAGGCAAAGAATAATTATAATGACTAAAGTGTAAACAAAGTGGAGCGTAAAGAACATGATTGCTAGAGTTAGCAAAAGTAAAGAAATGTAAAGAACATGATTGCTAGAGTTAGCAAAAGTAAAGAAATGTAAAGAACATGATTGCTAGAGTTAGCAAAAGTAAAGAAAGGTAAAGAACAATGATTGCCAAGAGTAGCAACATAAAGTGATGTAAAGAACACTAGAGTTAGTGTAAAGTCAAGATTGAACATACAATCCTTTGAGTTAAGGATTCAATCATACTTGCTATGAGTTCCGTGCTCGAGGGCAGTCGCTCCCCCTCGGGCGATGCGCTCCGGAGTTATGCATCACGGGTTGGAGTAAACCCGAGGACGGTCTCAGCGGGAGGAAGCTGAGGGCCCGTGATGATGGACTTAATGTGAAGCAAGTTAATGTGGCGAAACCCCCGGGTTAGCCTTGAGATTAAAGAATAAAGAGCAAAGAATAAAGAACAAAGACAAAGCGTAAAGTGCAAAGAACAAAAGAACTTGCATAATCTGCATATGTTAATGTTGAGCATATTTCCTGCTTATTGTTCAGGCATATTAGCATCATATTATAGATTGGTTACTATATGCAGCTTTTCCTTTCTATTATGCCTGAGTTAGTCGTAGTGGGAAAGTCGGTGAGATTGAGGCCGAACCCACTGGGAACTTTGTTGTAGTTCTCATCCCACTTTTCGACAGAGCCGGGACCGAGCGAGCCAGCGAGCGACCGCGGTAAAGGTATCACACCGTAGTCAGAGGCTACCAGTGCTGGGTATACATTTTGTAGTAGAGTACCCTATGATCATCTTTTGTATTTGATGATAAATGATGTAAAGAAAAGAATGCAACGTTTCATTTGAGCAAATGTGTTGTAAAAAGAAATGATGTAAAGAATTGTAATGATGTGACGAATGTACAAAGTGAATGCAATGTATATGATCAAATGGAATCATAGTACAATTGAAGGTTAGTTTCCTATCTTTCAGTCGTGGCTATTGCTTACCCTCGTGTAAGCCGTTTTTGCATGTTTCCGCTAGTGCACTTCTTGTTTGAAAATGTACATGTGATGAGCCTTGGACGGACAGGGAAAACTTTGTACGTTCGGCGTCTGTTTGACGTGCTCGGGCCAGCCCAAATTGGTATCGGTCCCGGGGCGTGACACAGGTTCTGAACCCTACGAAATAAAGCCTTTAAACGAGGATGATAGTTGGCGACTTTTCTCTACAAAAGTGTTTCCACAATTAACTCCGCATGATCGACATATATGCCAGAGAGAACTAAAGGACTTGGGTCGTCAGCTCTGTAGGAAATGTGCTGGTTTGCCCCTTGCTCTGGTGGTACTGGGAGGTCTTGTTTCGACAAAACTGGCGCATCCATTGGTGTGGTAGAAATTACTTGATAATATGAACTGGGATTCGACGGATGATGGGAAGCAATGCTTAGAAAACCTTGCTTTGAGCTACTACGACTTGCCTTACAACATGAAATTTGTTTTCTTTAATATGAATATAAATCAGACAAATTAAGGTTCAGATATAAATTTTATCTGCACCTTATCCAAACATGATCCGAATCCGAATTAATTTACCTTATATAATAATCTATATAAATATTTGATATTATATTTGATCTTGTATTTTAAAAATTTAGATATTAATATAATATATTTTAAAATATAGTAAGGAGAAATAACTGTTTGGGATTTGGGCTCCCGTTTCAAATATTTGGTTAGATTCGAGTTTGGATTTTGGGTTTCGGTTCAAATTTTGACGAATCCTTTTCGAATCCGAACATCCTTACATTGAGGATGACATTTGACTCAAAGTTCAGGGACTATATTGCAATTTACATGAGGAAAAATGTAGAAATCCCGAGAGCTATTGCCTGCACCGGGTGTACAATACATCTTGCACACCGCACTCTAAAATGGTCTAACAGAGAACAAATAGTAGAGAAAAGTGTGGTGCGGATGCACGGCTTAAATATTTTTTAAGATCGAATAAATATCCTTTCTCTATCACACAAGTAAAAAATTTGAAGGGCCATTAAGAGAAAAATATTCGAGTACAAGGACCAAATGCAAAATTGTGTATAGTTAGGAGACCACCAGGTCCACCATACATTTTTTTACCTAATTATAGAACAACATTTTTACATCCTCAGAAGATACAATAAAAGAAATAAAACAAACCATGTTTTACTCCAATTCTAAACATATATACATTTATATACATACATACAAAATTACATATGAACATGCCTGTACTTGCACACACATTTGAGATACATAGAAGAGATTCCGCAAGCTTTAATCTTCGCGACGACACCTCCAATGATTTACACGAAAAACACAAAACTAGTTATTTACAGGATCACTATTTTTTCCTCGAGGGGCGGGGATTCGCAAAAAGCTATACAATGAAAAAGCTAACCCCAGAAACGGTTTCGAAACCTGGAGTCTACTTCCGGAGCGAAGTTAAGTAGAAATGTTTGCTCACAACTGCTTTTTTTTTGGTCCGAAGAGAGTACATAACATGGAGGGATTCCTCGGTGCGCTTCATTCGACCTCCACCCTGGGAATTCTACAACATAGTTAGAATGGTTTTGTAATGGAAACAACAAAATAAGAATGGGATGGATACTGTTTTGCGCGAGGATTGGAGATAGACATGAATGGAGTGACCGGTGTTCTACTTGCTTGAAGGAGATTGCTGAAGCTGTTCGAGTTAGCTTCCTCCGTGCCGGAACCATATGTGGGAAGTAACCGTCTCTGAAACGACATCGTAAAGGTAAGAATACAGAAAGGAAGTTAGGGCATTACGAAAAGCCAGCATGCATGGGAAAGAAAATAAGTGAATATAAAAAGAAAAAAATAATATATATTTTTCTTAAAAAAAAAAAAAAAAGAAACTGACTTCAATCATTACATCATGGAAATCAACACTGCTACTGAGATAACCAAAATTGAACTTCAGCAGGAGAGTCGATGACGACGACAGTTTACAAAAAAGAATAAGAGATGATTCAAATACACATCAGGGAGTAGAGGATGGATAGGGTATAAATTACTATTGATCTATGAAGCACGGATACTTCAAATTTCATGCCGTACCCGTATCGGATACGTATCGGATACCGATACGCGCCCGATACGTGTCCGATACGAGAATGAAGTATTCGGCATTTTTAAAAAATAAAAATGACTGGCTGCAAATGCTAATATGTGTTGGACAAGCAAATGGGATTGCATAAATCACACTCTATTGACTGGTTGACTCTTGAGCCAGAGAGAATTGACAAACAAAAGGTTCCTATCAATGTATTTTATGTGGACAGAGCTGACTGGTTGACTCAAGGAGGAGAGAATGACAAAGAAAGGCTGCAGGCAATCACAGACTGACTACATCCAGTTTCACACAATTTCAGGCCTCATTCCGGCGTCATCCACCGACTCGGCTGCGAGAGAGAGAGAGAGAGAGAGAGAGAGAAGGAGAGAGATGTCGGAAGACGCTTTAGTTTTCTACATAGTGAACAAAATTGGAGACTTATTCACCCAAGAAATTCCTCTAATTTGGAAGGTGGCGGACGATGTTGAATCGCTGAAACAAGAACTGCAGGCACTCGAGATCTTCCTCAACAAGATGGACTACAAGCAGAGACAGGACGCGGCCACGAAGAATTGGTTGAGCTCCGTAAGAGATGTAGCATATGAAGCAGAGGACTTGATCGACACCTATTCGCTCGAGAAGAGGTACGCTCCTGCCACTAGGATATTTCATTCTTATTCAGTGAATAAACAAATCGAAGAGTTGAAATCCAAGATCCATGAGATTGTCGAACGTCGAACTATTTATATGCCTAAATTGCACGAGCAAAGAAGCGAAGGAAGCAGCAGTATTGCAGCTGCAGATCAAGGTCATTTGCATGCATGGAGACGGTCATTTCCACACCTTGGTGACGATGTGGTTGTTGGTTTCGAACATGATGCTAATCTTATAGTGGAAAGGTTGCTTCACTCGAAGAGGCGTCAACAGGTTGTAGCCATTACTGGGATGGGTGGTGCAGGCAAAACCACCCTAGTAGCTATGGTTTATAATTTAGTTTCTAGATTTCCTATAAGTGGTCGCACCTACTTTACCCGACTTAAAGAAATGGACCCCAGAGGTGAACTTCAAAACCACTTTGATGTTTGTGCTTGGGTGCCTGTTCATCAAGATCCCGACATTATGGACCTTTTGTTGATCATGATCGACCAACTAGGCTTAAGTGAATCTATGAACTCTCCGACAGTTGCACATTCTTATCTGAGGAGATGGCACATCCAGCGCTTAAAGGAGAAGCTATATTGGTTTTTGAAGCAGAGGAGATACCTAATAGTGTTGGATGATATCTGGAGGAAAGAAGTATGGAATCAATTAAAACCAGTTCTTCCAAATTCGGACAACGGAAGTAGAATAATAGTAACAACTCAATTCAAGGATGTTGCCATTTATCACAACCCAGGTTCTGAACCGTACGAAATGAGGCCGTTAAACGAGGATGATAGTTGGCGACTTTTCTCTACAAAAGTGTTTCCACAATTAACTCCGAATCACCAACCTATATGCCCAAGAGAACTAAAGGACTTGGGTCGTCAGCTCTGTAGGAAATGTGCTGGTTTGCCTCTTGCTCTGGTGGTACTGGGAGGTCTTGTCTCGATAAAACTTAAGCATCCATTGGTATGGTCGAAATTACTTGATAACATGAACTGGGATTCGACAGATGATGCGAAGCAATGCTTAGAAATCCTTGCTTTAAGCTACTACGACTTGCCTTACGACATAAAATTTTGTTTTCTTTACTTGGGAGCTTTCCCAAAAGGATCTGAAATCAGTGCCTCAAAATTGACGAAGTTGTGGATCGGAGAGGAACTGATACCAAAAGAAGGTATAACACTAGAGGGTACTGCAACCAACTACTTGGAGGAGTTGGCACAAAGGTGCCTGGTTGAAATAGTGAAGCGAGGACCTGATATGAGTATAAAAAAGGTAAGAGTCCATGACCTCTTGGGTGAGCTAGCAAAGTCCGAAGCAAGAGAGAGTCGATTCCTTCGGGTAGAAAATCTAACTACTATTAAAGAGGAGTCAAAGCCCCAAGAGATAACTGCTCGTCGTATGGCCCTTCATCAAAGCTCTGGCGTATTAACAGGAATTTTCAATGAAAAACTAAGAGCTCTTTTAGTTTTCCCCACAAGCAGACTCACTCAAACCTCTAGGGACAATAGGAACAGATGGTTCCGTAGCTGGTTATTAGATTACTACAAGCTTTTTCGAAACATTAATCAGACTCATACAACAATGGAATTCCTCAGAGTGCTCGAACTTGATGGATTTACAAAAAACAACATTCCTGAACTTCGTATTAAAGATATGACTAGATTAAGATACCTAGGATTGAGAAATACCAATTTTATGAGGTTACCATTTTCTGGAGGGATCCCTCCACATCTGCAGACTCTAGATATAAGAGGTACATCTATCACAGTGTTGCCATCTGAAGTTTGGACGCTTTCAAAGCTTCGCCACTTATACTTGAATTCAATGAGTTTGCTGGACTCACAAGTGTTGAGAAACATGCAAACTCTTTCGGAAGGTGCTTCTGCTAAAAGTATCAGGATGTCTTGCATGCCACTGCATAATCTTCAAACCCTTAAAATTGATGTTGATCGCGACACTCCAAAAACTACCGACAACAAATTGGTTGGGTATCTTAAGCTTTTAAGAAGTCTGAACTCTCTAACATTAAGAGCCAAGGAGATCCCTCAAGAGGTTTTTGAAGCAACATCAACTCATACAAAGCTATATAAGTTGAAGTTAGATGGAACATTGCAGCCCGATGAACTCTGCGGTATGAAAAATTTCGCACCTAACATCACCGAGCTCACATTGTCTCGCTCAAACTTGAAAGGAGAGCCAACACAAATACTAGGGCAACTAAAGAACCTCAGGATTCTCAAATTGTCAGAAAATGCTTGCCAATGTCATGGTATTTCTTGTTCTCCAGGCAGCTTCCAAAATTTATCTTACCTTTAAGCTCAGCAACCTATCTCATCTAGCGCTGCTCAACATTGAGCCCAGATCCTTTCCAAATCTTATGCGCTTGTCTATCCATTGTTGCGCCAATCTGCATGCAGTTCCGAATGGTCTGAATCACATCACCACCTTACAAGTTCTAAAATGTAAAAAGATGCCCTCTAGTTTCGTGGAGAAGATTAATGGCTGGCGCAGGACGCATCCTGTGAGAGTCATCATCCAAGACCACTAGCCACCGCAATATCTTTCTCCAATAGCCTAAACATATCGGTAATTTGTCTTCCTACCTTTCTGTCCTCTTTCTCTTTTTCAGAAAGCTTCAGTTAAAAGCAACTTGTAGGTTGGAAACCAGCTATTTATCATATGTCAGATCCTGCTTTCTTATTGTACTCTTATTGTATAAACTTAGTTGGGCATATATTGCATGAGTCGGGATCGCCATATAGTCATTCAGATTCTGGTTTAAGCTGAAGTGCTAAACCTAAATTCAGATCTGACAATCTATATTTGATCATACTACTAGTATAGTAGATAGACAACATATTGTGCTATCTTGTGGAGTCTTGATTACTTGTTCTATGTAATTCAATGATATATTATGAATCTACTAACTTCCAACTATATTACTAATGGTTACAATATCATGCATATGTCCTATATTAAATACTATTTCTTTCCTATGCTGAATAATATTTTCAGGATCAAAACATTTATGTTCAAATCTGACCATAATTGGATGAGTTTTCTCGCATAACTATTAATTTACTACAGTGATATGCAAAATTTTGCACATAAAAAAATAATCTTAATTGTTCCATTATCATCCAACTATATATTTATATCTATGAAACCATTCTACCACAATTGCAGAACAGCTCATAAGTTCCATAAAAACTAATGCATAAGAGAGAGATTTAAGCGGATTAACAAATAGAATTTTCAACCACAACTCACAAAATCACAAAATAATCTCCCTTCGAAACTAGAATTCACAAAATCTCAAAATCAGAGACCAATTCCAAAACACGTTTACCAAAAAAACACACACAAAAATTAAAAAAGGCAAGAAAAACAGAAAGGAACCAATTAACAAAAGCAATTTTATATTGCAAAAAAAATGCACAAAACAACCTGAATTACAAAAACACACTACAAAATCGAAAGAAAAAACCTCGAAACTCTTTCTCCAATCATCTCATCAAACTAAAAAAAATAGAAAAAAACCCTAAAATACGATAAGGGAAAAATACGAGAAGGAAGAAATAAATAGAGATCACCGAGAAGATGATAATCGCCTAGGTATCGAGACTTCGATATCGGAATTTAGCGAGAATATCATCCGCCAATTTCGCAGAGACGAAGCAGAGCAAGAGAGATGAGTTAAGAGAGAGGAGAAGAGGGAGGGGGGGTGTGGGAAGGCGTGGCTAAAAGGGGAGAGTGTACTGTGGAAGAAGATAAAATGGCACACTAGTCCCCGACTTTCTCTCGATCTATGTAGTCTCGACTTTTAGATAGGCATGCGAAGACCAAAAAAAAAAAAAAAAAGTCCAAATCAGCAAGGAATTAGCAATAGATACTAAATAGATTATTCGGTTGGATTATCCGATCATATTCGATATACAGACTATGACATCCTATCCTATCCTCCTTTCAATATACAAATCACTACTAAACACGGGAACATCAACCTGTTAATACGGTTGAAATGGTTCACCGGGTTCAACTTAACACACGCACCTTGGGCCCTGCCATGGCGCTTATGCGTGGCTTTTTTCAGCATATTAGCCCTAATAAATTTATGTAAAATTAGCGCCTGTCAAATTACGACAGGCGTACTCAGCGCACGCGGCAGGGCCTGGCCCGGTGTTAGTGAAACGAACATTCACCTGTCAAACACGGAAGGTTCCCGTATTAGTACTATTTTGTATATGAAAAAGGAATAGCAATAGGATGCTAGGTAAGATATCCGAAATATATTCGAACAAACCTCGGATAAATATATATATTATAACATAATTTATTTTTATTTATTTATACAATATATAAAATATTTAATAATTTTTATTTCTTAGATCTTCATCCAACGGTATAGATTTTTAAAACCCGCTGGGTTTAAGTTCGGGTTTCGAGTTTTTGGTTTGATATGGATATGGATATGAATTTTTAAAATCCGTCGGGTTCGGATCCGGGTTTGGATTTTAATTTGATTTTCGGGTTCGGGTTCGGATTTTTGAAAAAGAGAAGAAAAGGAATACAAATTTCCTATTCCTCTTTTCAATATACAAAAAATACGTACTAAATATGGTGAACCATTCACCGTGTAGTGTTTACTTAACTACCGCCCCCAACCCCGCCCACGTGGCGCTGACGTGGCGTCTGCGTGGCAGGCCTAGGGTCATTTTTGCAAATTAAATTTTGACAGGCCTATTTTTAAAATAAAAATTTGCCAAGGGACTAAATGCAAAAAAAGCCCCGCCTGCGTGGCAGGCTCAGAACCATTTTTGCAAATTAAATTTTGACAGGGCTAATTTTAAAATAAAAATTTGCCAGGGAGCTAAATGCAAAAAAAGCCCTTTTTTTTGAGAGAGAGAGACAGGTAGCATGCTACCCACTTTATTTATTTCATTTAGAAATAAACTTAACTGAAAATATGAATCAACTAGGATTCTAACTTGGAACCTCGAATACCCCACCAAGCCCTTTGCCACTTGCGCTAGGGACGATCAGTAAAGAGCATATAAAAAATAAAAGATAATTGTCTATATACCCCTCATACGTTTGAAAATATCTGATTTACTCCTTTTTTTTTCTAAAATACCCCTCATATGTTCCACCATTATTACAAAATACCCCCGCAGTTATCTCCTGTTAAGTTAACTTGGGTTAAACGTAAGTTAAATATCTACCATAGTTAAAAAAAATTAAAATACCAATTTTGCCCTTAACTTAAGGGCAAATAAAAAAATATTGGTAACGGTAGAGGGGTATATTGGAAAAAACCAAAAGTTAAAATATTTTTTGTGCCCCTGACTTTAAGCGCAAATAAGAAAGTCAGTGATGGTGGAAGGGTATATTTGAAAGGGCAAAATAGTAATTTTACAGAGATAACAAAGTTAATTAACAGATTTTAACTCTAGGGATATATTAGAAATAGGTTGGAACGTAGAAAATGTATTTTCAATATTAGCCTTCTAAGAGTAGTAAATCGAAAAGTCGGAAACTTTCAGGGGTATATAAGCAATTGCCCGTAAAAATAATCACACATTTTATCTAGGAAGAAACAAATAACATCGCTACACGGTAGAGTTTTACCGAATGTTAGTAGGAAAGTTTTTTTTTTTAAAATTTCGGTTTTAACATGAAATATAGTTTTAAATCCTTTTTCTCTTCTTTTATTTGCTAAATTTTACTATGTGTAAAATGCACTAATAGTTTTTAAACTTCTTATAGTCAAGTTTAATTTTAGTTTTGAAAATTTTAAGTTTGAATTTATAACTTCTAGTTCACACTTTAATCTTTACAAAAACCATTGTTGCATGCATTTAATTCATTTGTATATTCGTGTACCACGAATCTATCCGCTCTTCATCCATCTAATACTTTCAATCCGACAATCTCATTTTTAAATATAGAAAAACTTCAACTCAATTAATAATAAAATTGAAATAAAAGATTATAGAATAATGATAGCATTGCGCACAAATACAGAGTAATTCATATCCTCGCAGCACATAAAACAATGATTAAAGTGAAACAATTCCAAGCGTATAAGATTTCAGATGTCAAACTTAAAATTTAAGGGCCAAAATAAAACTTGATTAAAAGTGAGGGATTAATGATACCGTTTGTCCTGTTATCAAAATTAGGTTCAGGAGCTAGTGATGCAATTCACAAACAAAAGGTTTAATATATGCTGAAAACATTTCCATCAGGATTAGTAGATTGGACTTTGTTTACATTATTATTATTATAGCTATTAGTAATGGTATTCTGTAAGCAAATGGGATTGCCTAAATCACACTCCGTTGACTGGTTAACTCTAAAGCCGGAGAGAATGACAAACAAAAGGTTCCTACCAATTTATGTCGAGACAGCTGACTGGTTGACTCAAGGAGGAGAGAATGACAAAGAAAGGCTGCAGGCAATCAGAGACTGACTACATCCAGCTTCACCGAGTTTCAGGCCTCATTCCAGTGTCATCCCCCGACTCGGCTGCAAGAGAGAGAGAAGGAGAGAGATGTCAGAAGACGCTTTAATTTCCTACATAGTGAACAAAATTGGAGACCTATTCACCCAAGAAATTCCTCTAATTTGGAAGGTGGCGGACGATGTTGAATCGCTGAAACAAGAACTGCAGGCACTCGAGATCTTCCTCAACAAGATGGACTACAAGCAGAGACAGGACGCGGCCACGAAGAATTGGTTGAGCTCGGTTAGAGACGTAGCTTATGAAGCAGAGGACTTGATCGACACCTATTTGCTCGAGAAGAGGTACGCTCCTGCCACTAGGATATTTCATTCTTATTCAGTGAATAGGCAAATCGACGAGTTGAAATCCAAGATCCGTGAGATTGTCGAACGTAGAACTATATACGTACGTAAATTGCAAGAGCAAAGAGGCGAAGGAAGCTGCAGTAGTACAGCTGCAGATCAAGGTCATTTGCATCCGTGGAGACGGTCATTTCCACACCTTGGTGATGATGTGGTTGTCGGTTTCGAACATGATGCTGATCTTATAGTGGAGAGGTTGCTTCACTCAGAGAGGCGTCGACAAGTTGTAGCCATCACCGGGATGGGTGGTGCAGGGAAAACCACTCTTGCGGCTGTGGTTTATAAATTATTTTCTAAAGCTCCCGTACGCGGTCACACCCATTTTGCCCGGCTTAAAGAAGTGGACTCCAGAGGTGAGCATCGAAACCACTTTGATGTTTGTGCTTGGGTGCCTGTTCATCAAGATCCCGACATTACGGAGCTTGTATTGATCATGATTGACCAACTAGGCTTAATTGAATCTGTGAACACTACGGAACATCAATTACATCATAGGAGGAGCTGGATGATCCATTGCTTAATGGAGAAGCTATATTCGTTTTTGGAGCAGAGGAGATACCTAATAGTATTGGATGATATCTGGAGGAAAAGAGTATGGGATCAATTAAAACTAGCTCTTCCAAATTCGGACAACGGAAGTAGAATAATAGTAACAACTCGATTCAAGGATGTTGCCATTTATCATGACCCAGGTTCTGAACCGTACGAAATGAGGCCCTTAAACGAGGATGATAGTTGGCAACTTTTCTCTACAAAAGTGTTTCCACAATTAACCCCGAATCACCGACCTATATGCCCAAGAGAACTAGAGGACCTGGGTCGTCAGCTCTGTAGGAAATGTGCTGGTTTGCCTCTTGCTCTAGTGGTACTGGGAGGTCTTGTTTCGATAAAACTGAAGCATCCGTTGGTGTGGTCGAAATTACTTGATAATATGAACTGGGATTCAACGGATGATGGGAAGCAATGCTTAGAAATCCTTGCTTTGAGCTACTACGACTTGCCTTACAATATGAAATTTTGTTTTCTTTACTTGGGAGCTTTCCCACAAGGTTCTGAAATCAGTGCCTCAAAATTGACGAAGTTGTGGATCGGAGATGATCTGATACTAAAAGAAGGTATAACACTAGAGGGTACTGCAAGCAACTACTTGGAGGAGTTGGCACAAAGGTGCCTGGTTGAAATAGTGAAGCGAGGACCTGATATGAGTATAAAAAAGGTAAGAGTCCATGACCTCTTGGGTGATCTAGCAAAGTCAGAAGCAAGAGAGAGTCGATTCCTTTGGGTAGAAACTATAATTAGTATTGAAGAGGAATCAAAGCCCCAAGAGATGGCTGCTCGTCGTATGGCGCTCCATCAAAGGTCCGATGTATTAACAGGAATTTTTGATGAAAAATTAAGAGCTCTTTTAGTTTTCCCCACAGGCAGAATCATTCAAACCTCTAGCAACAAAAGGAAAAGATGGTTCCCTAATTGGTCAATAGATTACTTCAAGATTTTTCAAAACATTATTCGGACTGATAAAAGAATGGAATTCCTCAGAGTGCTCGAACTTAATGGATTTAGAAAAAACAACAATCCTGAACTTCATATTAAAGGTATGACTAGATTAAGATACTTGGGATTGAAAGATACCAATTTTGCGATGTTACCATTTTCTGGAGGGATCCCTTCACATCTGCAAACTCTAGATATAAGAGGTACATCTATCACAGAGTTGCCATCTGAAGTTTGGACGCTTTCAAAGCTTCGCCACTTATACTTGAATTCAATGAGTTTGCTAGACTCACAAGTGTTGAGAAACATGCAAACTCTTTCGGAAGGTGCTTCTGCTAATAGTATCAGAATGTCTTGCATGCCACTGCATAATCTTCAAACCCTTAAAATTGATGCTGATCGCGACACTCCAAAAATTACCGACAGCAAATTGGTTGGGTATCTTAACTTTTTAAGAAGTCTGAACTCTCTGACATTACGAGCCAAGAAGATCCCTCAAGAGGTTTTTACAGCAACATCAGCTCATGCAAAGTTACATAAGTTAAAGTTAGATGGAACATTGCAACCTGACGAACTCTGCGGTATCGAAAATTTCGCACCTCACATCACCGAGCTCACATTGTCTCGCTCAAACTTGAAAGGAGAGCCGACACAAATACTAGGGCAGCTAAAAAACCTTAGGATTCTCAAATTGACAGATAATGCTTGCCAATGTCGAGAGATTTCTTGTTCTCCAGGCAGCTTCCCAAATTTATCTTACCTTAAGATCAGCAACCTATCTCATCTAGCGCTGCTCAACATTGAGCCCGGATCCTTTCCAAATCTCATGTGCTTGTCGATCCATTGTTGCACCAATCTGCATGCAGTTCCGAATGGTCTGAATCATGTCACCACCTTACAAGTTTTAAAATGTAAAGAGATGCCCTCTAGTTTCGTGGAGGAGATTAATGACTGGCGCAGGACGCATCCTGTGAGAGTCATCATCCAAGACCGCCAGCCACCGCAAGATCTTTCTCCAACAGCCTAAACATATCGGTAATTTGTCTTCCTACCTTTCTGTCCTCTTTCTCTTCTTCAGAAAGCTTCAGTTAAAAGCAACATGTAGGTTGAAAACCAGCTATTTATCATATGTCAGATCTTGCTTTCTCATTGTACTTCTTTTGAATCTACTTGGTTGTGCATATTTTGCGTGAATCACGATCACCATATACTCATTCATATTCTTGTTTAAGCTGAAGTAATAAACCCAAAATCAGATTCAATTATCTATATTTGATTATACTACTAGTATAGTAGATAGACAACATATTGATATACAAACTAGGCTATTTTGTGGAGACTTAATTACTCTGTTCTATGTAATTCAACGATATATTATGAATCTACTACTAACTTCCAACTATATTACTAATGTTTACAATATTGGTGATATGTCCCATATTAAATACTAAGTCTTTCCTATAAAGAATAATATTTTCAGGATCAAAACATTTATGTTCAAATCTGACCCTAATTGGATGAGTTTTCTCCCATAACTATCTATTACTTCTATCTATCTATCTATCTATTACTATATACTAAAGTCCGTGGAGTTAGGCTCATGTGTTGCCACGTGTCTCAGTTATTACTTACGGTGTACCTGGTGCAACGTAGACCGCAAAGTTAGGTTAATATGCTGCCATGTTTACTCGGGCTACCTGCTGTGCACCTGCTACACCATAGACCCCATTACCATATACTAAAGTCCGTGGAGTTAGACTCATGTGTTGCCACGTGTCTTAGTTATTACTTATGGTGCTCCTGGTGCACCGTAGACCGCAAAGTTAGGTTAATATGCTACTATGTTTACTCGGGCTACCTGCTGTGCACCTGATGCACCATAGATCGTACGTGTCCTCGTGCACCATAGACCGTTGAAAAGTCTGTGGAGTTAGGCTCATGTGTTGCCACGTGTCTTAGTTATTACTTACGGTGCACCTGGTGCACCGTAGACTGCAAAGTTAGGTTAATGTGCTGCCATATTTACTCGGGCTACCTGCTGTGCACCTGCTGCACCATAGACCGCACGTGTCCTGAGGCTGCTTTTGGTGCTCCTGGTGCACCATAGATCGTTGATTGTGGATATATGTATGGTCCATGGGGTGCATCTGTTCTTTGCATATTTTTTTGACATTAAAAGAGAGTTTGGGGGTTCTCAAAGTGACACGTCCCCCAACACCCTCTCCTTCTCTCTCCCCTTACCTATATATATAGAGGGTTTTAAAATTTTATACTATTCATTATTCCCACATTTTCAACTTAAAAATTTAAAATTTAAAATTTCTAAACGATCTAAAATGAATTAATAATTTTTATTCATAATTAATTTTAAATAAATTACAAATAATTAATATCTTAATTCAGCCGCCTCGAGAAATGTGCTTTTAAATCTCTTCTTTCAAAAAAAGAGAAATTTCCTAATTGCATCTCCTCGAGATATGTACTCTTTAATTACTTTTTTCAAGCAAGAGATACTTTCCTTATAGAAAATTAAATTTAAATTTACTATTTATATGCTTTTCTTTTCCAAAAATAGTTGATTTCTCTCTAGACATGACATGTTCGAGTTTTCATTTATTGCTACCATTAATTGCTTTTTCTCTCTCTAAATAAAGACATATTCCCTCTTAAAATTATTACTTATTTTAATCGTTACTTCCTTATTTTGCAACTAATATTTCTCTGGCTTCCCTCTTTGCAAGAGATATTTCAATTTACCACTTATGTTTTCTTCCTCCAAAATTAATTTGAACTTACCATTTATGCTCTCTTTCTTCCAAAAACTAATTAATTTCTTCATTTGAGTCCTCTCATCTCTCTCGCATTACTTTTTCCAACTAAGGCACTTAGGCACATACCTATTTTAAAAAGTTACTTATAATTTACTAATTACAAATTTCAAATTATGGGAAGTTGCGACGCAAAATTTTTTAAACCAAAAGCATATGGACTACATTTAAAGACCGACATTATGCAGGAACTATTCATATATTTAACACTTCAATTTTAGTACAAACGAGACCAATTGATGGGAGGGCAATATGTATGGTAATTTTAAAGTTTTTTACGGCAGTTCCTTCTTTCAATCCTAGATCTATTAGGTATATTGTCCTTTGAAATTATATTCTTTTAATATGCATTTAACTAATTATTTTGATACCTTTTGTTTTTCCTATTTTTTTTGTTCTTCACAGGCCTTTTTGAGAAGGAAGTTTAAAAAAGAAGGTATAATATGCACCAATCATTTATGCGATTTTAGTTTTATTTTCTGTTTTTGTTACTTAATATACATTGACGTTTACATATTCTTCCTCCACAGAAAATAAATATGTGTGTGATAATAATTTCTCCTCTGTTTTTTTTCTACCAAAATATGTTCTTCACAGGCCGCTTTGGTTTGCCTCTTGCTCTGGTGGTACTGGGAGGTCTTGTTTCAACAAAACTGAAGTTTGTGTCGTAGAATAAGAAGGAATTACGTTCTATTTTGGCTTGCTGTTCAATAAATGTCGAAGCTACTATTGACAATTATTTTGTCTTCGTTTAAGTTGTCTATCAAGTTTACAAGTTGTTCAATCTATGCAGTATTGTTTGCTTTCGTGACTATGCATATATAGCAGTTAGTGCTGGTCTTCTCTCTGCGAGAGTGTTTCCGATTGTATTGTTGATTGATATTATAGTTTGTTAAGCTTACTTATTTCTTAAAAGCTTACAATTTCAATGACTTGACATGTAGTCTGTTTTGCAGTATATAAGTTGTCGTACGTGCATGCTTTTTTAAATACTTTCCACGTAGCTGCAAATTAAGTTAGTAATTAATAGCTTTCAATTGCCCGTAAACGAAAATTAATTATTACCATATCTTTCTCGGTTTAGTAGTGATTACAAGCTTACAATTTAAGGAATATTTTAGTCTAATTTCTTCATGATAGTTTCCTAATATTAATTCGCCTCATATATATGTAGTTTGCTGCAACTGGCTACTTTGACCTAAATGGAATAAAAATTTCTGTACTAGACAAATATTTAATGCAACTGTTAGATGTGACTCGAAATTGATAATCGACTCATGTTCGGATTTTTCGATTCGCTGACAGTTTCGCGGTGCGACCAAATTGGCAAATAAATTTGTGAAGGAAAAATGAATGTTTGTGGTGGGGTAGTAAGAGGGCTTGGGCCAACCGGCCCGAGCCGTAGCCCACCACTAACATTCGCCGGGGGGTGCGGACGGATCGGATCCGAAACCCGTTAAGAGTTTTCCTTCTTTCGTTTTTGCCCTAGAGGCGTGTGATCGTGGTTGGTTGTACTATCATCTGAACATTGTATTCACTAGTGCAGAAATCCGCGCGATGCAGCGGGTAGATAATAAAATTCAAAATTCAAAATTTAAAAAAAAAAGATTATAGCTAGAATTCTAAATACTAATTTTTCTAAATTATAAAATTTTGAATGAAAGTTATATGGCTCTAAAACAGCACTATTCTTCAATAAATGTGGTTAGAAACTTTAGAATTTTATTAAATTCTAAAATTCATAGTATATAGTCCAGACAATAAAGTTTAAAATAAAATAAGTCTATTACACATATCCGTAAAATATTATAGAAATTAGATCTTTTTTTTTTTTTTTTTTTTCGTTTTTTTTTTTTTCTTTTCTTTTTTTTTTTTTTTTTTTTAGAAAACAAGTAGGAGAGGAAGGTGCGTGATCGTCGTTTTTCCCTCCCCCCACACGACACTCGTGTGGGAAGGTGGTTAGGCGTGGCTTTTTTTCTTTTTTTTTTCTTTCTTTCGCGAAACTGAGAGAGTTAGTGGGTGTTGCGTTGCCGCCGCCACGCTGCTGCTGCTGTTGAAGCTGTTGCCGCCGCCACCACTGCGACACTACTAAAACTGCAGCTGTTACCGCGTACTCCTCCGGAGTACCAGAGGAAGAAGAAGAAGAGGCTGTTGCTGCTGCCTAACCACATATGCACGTTTGCCATATCATGGCTAAATAAACAGCCAAACTAGTTGTGCTGGCAGAAGCACTATCCAACTGGGCTAGTTTAGGCCGTAACTTAGTAATGATATAACACGCGCGCATAAGTGATTTGCGGGAAGAGGGGTTGTGGCTGCTTTCTAGATGTGCTCGTACGTTTACTGCGCTGCTGCTTGGAGGTTAACTAAAGTAACACGCCGGCAGAAGCACTATCCGAGCTGTGCGAGTCTAGAGTTTTTTTTATTACTATTATTTTGTTTTATTTTTTTTTTACTATTTTATTTATAAATAGAACCTAGCGGCAGAGGCACTATCCGATCTAGGTTAAACTGTATTTGGCCCAGCGGCAGAAGCACTATCCGAACTGTGCCATGATACCGAAGAAAGACTTAATTATAAAGAGCCCAGCGGCAGAAGCGCTATCCAGCTAGGCCAACACTGAGGCCCAAGCTACTACTATAATCATGAGTATATAATTTAAAAGGGCCCAGCGGCAGAAGCACTATCCGAACTGAGCTCAAGCCTAGATAATTTGGCCCAGCGGCAGAAGCACTATCCGAACTGAGCCCAAGCTAAGTTAATTTGTCCCAGCGGCAGAAGCACTATCCGAACTGAGCCCAAGCCAATTAATTTGGCCCAGCGGCAGAAGCACTATCCGAACTGAGCCCAAGCCTAGTAATTTGGCCCAGCGGCAGAAGCACGATCCGAACTGGGTCCAAGTCTATTAATTTGGACCAGCGGCAGAAGCACTATCCGAACTGGGTCCAAACCAATTAATTTGGCCCAGCGGCAGAAGCACTATCCGAACTGGGCCCAAGCCAATTAATTTGGCCCAGCGGCAGAAGCACTATCCGAACTGGGCTCAAGCTAAGTTAATTTGGCCCAGCGGCAGAAGCACTATCCGAACTGGGCCCAAGCCAATTAATTTGGCCCAGCGGCAGAAGCACTATCCGAACTGAGCCCAAACCAATTAATTTGGCCCAGCGGCAGAAGCACTATCCGAACTGGGCTCAAGTCAAGTAATTTGGCCCAGCGGCAGAAGCATTATCCGAACTGGGCTCAGTTGGTTTGGTATTACTGTTTAGTTTAGCCTACTATTCGGCTAGTTCAGATTTGTTACTCAGATTAACTTGGTAATTTCTGTAATTGGCTTGGTTTAGTTTGATGTTCGATCAAACTGAACTTGGTTTGGTACTTCCTAGGTTGGGCTTGATTTTACCCAGGCTAGGCTTAGTTTGGTGTTCCCTAAACTGAATTTGGTTTCGTCTAGGCTAGGTTCGACTTGGCTTGGCCTAGGGCAGACTTGGTTTAGTATTACCCAAGCTGAATTTGGCTTCGCCTAGGCTAGGTTTGACTTGGCTTGGCCTAGGGCAGACTTGGTTTAGTATTACCTAAGCTGAATTTGGCTTCGCCTAGGCTAGGCTCAACTTGGCTTGGCCTAGGGCAAACTTGGTTTAGTATTACCTAAACTGAGCTTGAACTTGGCTTCGCTTAAGCTAGGGTGAGCTTGGATTCACCTAGGCTAGGCTTGGCTCGGCCTTTCCTAGGCTGAACTTGGCTTGGCCTAGGCTTGCTTGGTCTAGGACAGACTTAGCTTGGCTTGTCCTAAGTTGAACTTGGTTTCACTTAGGCTTGATTTGGCTTGGCTTAGGCCAGACTTGGTTTGGTTTCATTTAGGCTAGACTTAGCTTTGTTTGTCCTAAGCTGAGCTTGGCTGAGCTTGGCTTAGGCCAGGTTAGCTTAGTCTTGGTATTTCCTAGGCTGAGCTTGGTTTCACCCAGGTTAAGTTTGGCTTGGTACTTCCTAGACTGAGCTTGGCTTGGTTTCGTATTGTCAAGTTGAGTTTGGTTCAGAACTACCCAGGGCTTGGGTTCGGTTTGGTTCAGAACTACCCAGGGCTTGGTTTCGTATTGCCAAATCGGGTTTGGTTTGGACTTTCTCCATTTGGTTTACTTTTGGATTCCGCTAAGTAGGGTTTAGTTTATGTTCTCCTAATTCGGTTGGGTTTTGGGTTTCAGGTGTTTATTTTAAAGTTTTGGGTTTCATGTGTTTATTTTGGGTTTTGGGTTTCAGGTGTTTATTTTAGGTTTTAGGTTCCGGATGTTTATTTCGGTTGCTGGCTTTTCAGCAATTTGATTTGTTAAGTTTGCTGGCTTTTCAGCAATTTGATTTGTTAAGTTTGCTGGCTTTTCAGCAATTTGATTTGTTAAGTTTGCTGGCATTTTCAGCGATTTGATTTGTTGGTTTAGGTTTCACTGGTTTATTTGAACTTCAGCGGGTTGAGTTTGATTCAGAACTACCCAGAGCTTGCTGGGTTTGGTTCAGAATTACCCAGGGCTTGCTGGGCTTGGCTTGGTTCGGAACTGCCCAGGGCTTGCTGGGTTTGACTTGATTCGGAACTACCCAGGGCTTGCCGGGTTTGGTTCGAACTACTCAGGGCTTGCTGGGTTTGGCTTGATTCAGAACTACCCAGGGCTTGCTGGGTTTGGTTCGAACTACCCAGGGCTTGCTGGATTTGGCTTGGTTCGGAACTACCCAGGGCTTGCTGGGTTTGGTTCGAACTACCCAGGGCTTGCTGGGTTTGGCTTGGTTCGGAACTACCCAGGGCTTGCTGGGTTTGGTTCAGAACTACCCAGGGCTTGCTGGGTTTGGCTCGGTTCAGAACTACCCAGGGCTTGCTGGGTTTGGTTCGGAACTGCCCAGGACTTGCTGGGTTTGGCTTGATTCAGAACTACCCAGGGCTTGCTGGGTTTGGTTCAGAACTACCCAGGGCTTGCTGGGTTTGGTTCGGAACTACCCAGGGCTTGCTGGGTTTGGTTCGGTTCAGAACTACCCAGGGCTTGCTGGGTTTGGTTCAGTTCAGAACTACCCAGAACTTGCTGGGTTGGGTTTGGTTCTGAACTACCCAGGGCTTGGTTTCGTATTGCCAAGTTGGGCTTTGGTTAAGTTTGCTGGCTTTACAGCGATTTGATTTGGGTTTTAAGTTTGCTGGCTTTACAGTGATTTGATTTGAGTTGAAGTTCGCTGGCTTTTCAGCAATTTGATTTGGGTTAGATTTGCTGACGCTTCAACACGTAGTTTTGAAGTTGGCTGACGGTAACTCATAAATTAGAATATTTTAAGTACATGTCACCCCCATACGGGGACGAATTCGGTACATGTGCCGTTTAGTTTAATTATTTTAAAACAAACGGGCAGACCAAAAGAAATAATAGTCGTAAATATAAACCAGAGAATTAGCTCCCGAGGAATTGTGGCTTTCACATCCCATTAATTGTCGTCTGAGAACTCAGACAACCTTCGGTACTTGGATACTAGGACTAAAGTTTTATTTTAAATTTGTTTAAAATAGAGATGGTACTTACTGGTGAGCGGGATCTTTGTTGGATGCCGCCCCGGCCAAGCAAGCGCCGTCTGTATATAAGATTTATTTTTTTTTAATTTTGGTGTACATGCATATACGCCGGGAGTTCCTATCAACTCCCATTTTAACAATCAAACAATTGAATTTATCACGAATTGAGAGAAAAAGAAAAGAAAAGAAAAAAAAACTCATTTACCGTAGCTGACAAATATAGCTGTAGTTGAAAGCGGCAAATGAACCGTTTTAGACGCGTTTTAAAAGCAATGGAGGAGGGTCTATACCTTGATGACACCAACGTCTCCCTGCCAAGGTAAGAAAACAACTACACCTCTAAGGATCCCCATCGGCTAAATACCTTTATTAATGTACAACCCCAACCAAGAAAGGCCTGAGACTTGTTAGACTCCTCCTGCGACGCGCTTAACGATAGTTCTCCGAGGCACTGCTTGAACCGAAACTTCAATTCCTATAATTAATGCTACTTTTCTATTCAATATTCCTCAATATGTTTGCATTAACACTACTCGTATGTCTTGAAGCACTACTCATGCTCTACGAATTGAACCTGAAACTAGAAGAATTCTTCTGGGTATTATAAAATTAAGTCCTTTTTTTTGTTTAACGACGGGTTAACTTCCTTTAATTCCTACCATAACGATCCACAGTGCGGAACTAATTAGTGGGATTGCAACCAGGTTACCTACATCTTAGTTGACAAAAGAAACGGAAATAATAAATTATCTTATACACAAATTTCATTTTGTGTACAATTTTCATTTTGTTTTCGGGACGCACATAAGAAGCTGTCGTTTACTGTAGTTGACAATTATAGCTGTAGTTGAAAGCGACAAATAAAACGTTTTAGACGCGTGTTAAAAGCAATGGAGGAGGGTCTATACCTTAATGATACCAGCGTCTGCTTATCGAGACAAGAAAACAACTACACGTCCAAGGATCCCCATCGGCTAAATACCTTTATTAATGTACAACAGTATAATTAATAAACAAACTTTAAATATTAATAAAATTAAAACGGTATAATATCATGACAACAACGATTACTAAATAGATGTAGATGTTGGTAGAAAAATAAAAAATACGATAAAGATAGGTGTTTAGTTGAATTTAATAAATCGGAGTAAGTTTAGGTTGAATATTGTTTTATATTGAATTATCTGTTTAATTTCGACTTGATTATTAGATTAAAATCGTTTAACGTGAGATTTAATTTGACACGTACTAGTAGAGACTTATATTTAACTCAAAAAACAATTTAAGAATTGGAAAAGATAAATTAAAATAGTCCGGGAAAAGTAGATTTTGAGATAATATATATAGTTTGTTATATATAGTACGGTGGAAGGGTTTTAGAATTGGACCATTTGTTCTAGATTCTTTATTTTATGTTTATATAACAAGTATTCTTCAAGATTTTATAACGGAAATTTGTAAGTTACGTATCAAATATAAAATAAACTGTATTTATCTTTTATTGAACTTACACATGAGAATAAACGTCAAATTAGGTCAAAAGACTAAGGCTACTTCTTCTCTTCATTTATAAAAAGGTCGTTTTGATAGAGT
>NC_033644.1:872307-872794 GCF_001540865.1 Ananas comosus | reverse complement strand
TCCCCCTCCCTCCAAGAGATTCATTTTTGAATTCCATGGTGTCATTTATAGTGATTCTAGGCCCTCTTTGTTTAGGGAAATAATTCAAAAGAATTTGAAAAGAAGGCAACATTACATTTTTAATTCTTTTCCTTTTAATAGTTGGTCATCTAAGGCAACCATTAATCACGTCAATTCCCTTCCATCTATATTCTCGATTTGAATTTCAAATTTCAAAATTTTTTGATCCCAACAATATAATTTTCAATTTTACATACATAACTTTTTTTAAATTTTCTATTAATTATGTGATGTATCACATTTATTTTATTAATTTTTTATATTAAAGTTATTGTTAAATAATAAAAATTACTTTTCTAACTGTATGTTTTACTTTAAACACATATTCTATTGAAAAACAAAGCAAAGAAAAATATTTAAAAGTAATAAATTTCTAATTAAAGCAAAATCATAAATACAAAAATATAAAAACAAACGCATGTAGATA
>NC_033644.1:796930-872282 GCF_001540865.1 Ananas comosus | reverse complement strand
GGATCGGATCCACTTAGGTTCGAGTGGGATCGAATTCGCTTCGTTCAAGTTCGAGTCAAATCCATTATGATCTGGTTTCAAACGGATCCGGTCGTCAACTCGATCGGATCCGCTTCGGTTTAATCGAATTCCATTATATTTGGTTAGACAGGATCCGTTCGGTTGCAGTTGGGATCGGATCCACGCTTCGCTTAAGTTCGAACCCATATTGATTGGTTCAGACGGATCCGGTTCGGTCAGTTGGATCGGATCTGCTTTTGGTTTAACAAATCTTGTGCGTTTGATTCGGATCGGACCTTTTAGTTCGGGTGTGGATTCTTCATGGTTTGTTCAAGTCATAACTGCTATGGTAGTTCGAATTTGTTCCGTTAATGTCTTTAATGGATTCAATTAGACTCATTGTTATCGACTTGATCGGCTTTATCATCCGATTGATTTGTCATATTATGGTTTGGGTTGACTCGTCAAGCCTATGTAGAAACGCGAACCCGTTAAAGAACTGAAACTCGGTCAAAGCGCCTAATCACGAGACGGACCTCGTTAATTAACAACCCATCAAGGCCTATCACGAAGACGGCGACCCGTTTAACTTAACGAACCCGGGTCAACGACCTATCACGAAGACGCGACCGTTTAATTTGAATCGAACTCGGTCAAGACTAGACGAAGACGGCGACCTCGGTTATAATTAACCAAACCTGGTCAGCCTATCACGAAGACGGCGACCTGGCTTTATTAACTTGAACACCGTGGTCACCGCCTATTCACGAAGACGGCGAACCCTTTTAATGGACGAGACCTGTGGTCAGGCCTAAGCCGAAGGACGGCCGACCCGTGTTAATGATCCACCCGAGTCAAAGCCTATCACGAAGACGGGACCCAGGTTTAATCTAAACCGAACCGCTGAGTCAAGCCTATCACGAAGACGTGCGACCCTAGTTTAATTGAATAGCGAACCCGAGTCAAGCCTACACGAAGACCGCGACCCGTTTAATGATCGAACCGTAGTCAGCCATCACGAAGTGCGACGCCGGTTAATTAACCGAACCCGGTCAAGCCCTATCACGAAGATCGGCGACCAGGTTTAATTAACCTAAGCCGTGGTCCAAGCCTATCACGAAGACGCGACCCGGTTTAATGATGCGAACTCGGTCAGCCTATCACGAAACGCGACCCGTTTAATTAACCGAAACCCAGTACAAGCCTATCCGAGACGGCGACCGCGGTTATGTTCAAATATGGATACTTAGCCTATCACGAGACGCATCCAAGATAAATATTTATTTAGCATTTTTTTTTTATTTTGTTTACTTCTACTATCATATTTTTTTTGAATCTGAGTGTGTCGAGCCTATCCACAAAGACGCCGCACAAATGAAATCAATTGGAAGGTTCGTCGTCACGTCATTGCATGCTCGTGTAGATCTTCTCGTCGGTGTTGGCGAAAGGGCGTTTAGTGATAAACGCGCGCACATATAGAATGATCCAATGCCGGAGGATTTGATCGGGTCAACCTAATCAGAAACGGCTGTGTGAATCAAACCGACAAAATAAATCGCTTACAATTACCGTTTGCAACGTATCACCAAATCCGTCGTCTTGTCGGAGGAAGAAGAAGAAGAGACCATGAGGCACTCCTCATCCGCGCATGTGTCGACGTCAAAATCATCACAACTAGCGTCACCACCGCCGCCTTTGTCGAAGTTGTCGTCCTCGTCGCACGCGCGCGTTGCAGCTTGTGCGGTGATGAGAGAGTCAAAGCGCTTTCTTCTTTTTTTTTTTCTTTTTTCGTGCGGACTTGGTGGAAGCGTTTGCTCACACACACCGCCCCTTTTTTGCTGCTAGTGCTGGAAGATGAAGGTGAACAATAAAGATTTTTTTTTTTTTTTCTTCTCTTTCTCCCCTGTTTTTTGCTTTTTTTTTTGTTTTCTTTTGTTTTCTTTTTTTTTTTTTTTACCCCTCCCTCCAAAGATTCATTTTGAATTCCAGCTGGTGTATTTATGAGTGATTCTAGCCCTCTTTGTTTTAGCCGAAAATAATTCAAAAGAATTTGAAAAGAAGGCAAACATACATTTAATTCTATTTCCTTTTAATAGTTGGTCATCTAAGGCAACCATTAATCACGTCAGATTTCCCTTCCATCTATATTCTCGATTATGAATTCAAACTTCAAAATTTTTTATCCCAACATATAATTTTCAATTTTACAATACATAACTTTTTTAAATTTTTCCTATAATATATGTATTCACATTATTTTATTATTTTTTATATTAAATTATTGTAAATAATAAAATTAACTTTTCTATCTTTATGTTTGCTAATTTGTTCTTCTTTATCAAGGGGTAAAATGAAATGTTTAGAGACAATCCATAATTTTTAATATCAACACCAGGACTGTCGTTTTAGTTTTGACATGTGTTTTACTTTAAACACATATTCTATTGAAAAAACAAAGCAAAGAAAAATATTTATTAAACAAAACGTCATGAACATACAAAAATATAAAAACAAACGCCTAGTAGATATTAAGTCTTTGAGAATACGCCTTAGAATCAATTTTTAATGACTTCTTTCTAACTTAATTCATATAAATATGAGCAAATACAGCATATACTCTACTGGACTGTCTAAAGAATGCAAAACCAAAGCAGGAGGTCAATAAGTACAGTAATATTCTATTAAATAATAAAGGCAAAGAAAAATATTATAAAAGTAATAAATTCTAATAATACAAATCATAAATACGAAAATTACAAAAACAAAGAAGTCAATTATAATAAAGACTCTAAAACTCATTATATATAATAACTAAGTATATGCAAATTTCACTCATTTCATGAGATATTAGAATTTAGGGTGATTTTCATTATTTTAAAAGTTAATATATCATATTTTAAAATTACGTAAAAGATTACAACCTACAAATAAAAATCCAATTCGATTAAAAAAAAAATAAAAATAGAGATGAGCCGGTTCAATAAAAATCGGTTTCGACACACAATAATATAACAACAAACATGTCGAATTCAGTTTCAAATAAAATAAATAAAAAGAAAGAGATTCAAAAAAGAAATAATTGAAAAGAAAGGAAAAAAATCGAATTCAAAAATATAACATAATCAAAAATAGACCAGTTTGATTAAAAATTTAAAAAAATAAATATGTAAAAAAAACATGTTGGTTCATTCAAAGAAAATATATGAAAGAAACACAAAAACAAAAATTAGAACAAATTCTACAAACTAGAGACAAGTACCACGTATCTTACACAGTGGGTATAATTAATGATATTTATACCAGAGTCCAATATCGACCATAACTAAGCCATTTGACAAACAACCAGCACAACACATATATAGGTATGTACTACACAAAGCTGGACTAAACACAAACCATGAACCTATGTGCATGGCCACACTTTCAACCAGTTAAAAACACCGCAGACACCATTCTTAATTCTAGTGGGATGCTGGCCCTGGAGAGTATACGATGCGGGCGTGGCCGCCGCGGCGTCGACGGGTCGGAGAAAATCGGTTGCTGGATCGCAGTAGCCGCGTAGTATGTTCATTCTTGAGCCGTGAAACTGAGGGACCCAGCAAGACGTCGGTGGGCCCAGCATGATGCTCGATGACGCGAATGGCCCGGCAACAGCTCGAGCCAAGTACGTTTCGCCGTTGAGGAAGAAGAGAAATCACCTCCCCGTGCACTATCGGAGCTCCATCCAGCGATCTAGCCCAGCATGCTTTCATTCGGTCCGACCCAGGAGGGTCACAAAGGCCCGATCGGGCCGATAGGCCAGCCTCCGACGACGTCGGAGCGGGCACGATTGCGAGGGAGGATGCTGCGAGCAAGATGAAAAATAATTTGTTGAAGAGAGAAGCCATGAAGAAACTTCAGTAGAGACACTGTGAGTGATCATATGAATAGATAGATGTTCATGAAAATATTCATATTATAGAGTGGAATCTATCAATAAATAGAATAGGAAAATGAAAAGTGAAAGGACATGCATGCATATATACGTTTTAAGGAATGTAAGAAGTCTCTTAGATTGAGGTGTAAATAATAATTATCAATATAATGGTAGTGGTGAGAAACAAAATTAAGGAATTTGTAACATCTTAATTAAATTAAGGAATGTGGAGGGTTTTAATTAGCTAGTGGGAAATTTGGGTCATTGTGGACTCGAGCCAGTTAGATTTGGATAGAGCCAGGTAATTTTGTTGATTGGTTGTGGATTTGGGTCAAGTTAAAACGCAACAATAAGCTCTAACCTATGTTGTACTCCTGAAAAAGGTGGGAAAACTATTTTAAAAAAATTTATTTGTTTATTTTTTCATGAAAAACACATTTCTCCATAATGTTTTATTTCTCTGATAAAAAATTTAGAAAAGTAAAGTACTATTTTTTATGAAATCTGAAACGAATGAAAATTAGTATTATTTTTTATGTCATGAAAACTATTTTCACAAATAATTTATAGAAAAAAACTAAACACCTCCTAAGAGATTTAGTATTAATTATGAGGTACATATATATGAATAGTTAGATTAATGGAGAATAACTTGAGAAGTAGAAGAACCATCAGAAACGGTAACATTATTCTTTGTCATAATTATTACATTAAGGATTAGTAACATATCAATCACTAATGAGTATGCTCTATAATTGAAAAAAAAAAAAAAAAATTTAAAAAAGTCCTAAACTAAGGAGGAAGCGCCACGTCATCTTACACATTGGGAATTAATATAGTTGTATAGATTTTTTCGTCTGATAGTGAAGTTCTCTCCTCACTCACCCGTGGTTTTTCCCTGCAAAGGATTTTTCATATAAATCTGTGTGTTTTCTTTTATTTTCTACTTATGGTTTGATTATTTCGTGTTCGCCATTTTGTTTTTGTTTCTACATTTGACGTAACAGCAATAATATTTGTGAACGTCGGGTCAATATATACAAAAATGAAGTAAAATATTGTTATGTTCTAATATGATTTCTTGCTATTTTTTCTTCTTACTTTTTTAAGAAAGTTAAAATTAGTTGCCATTTAAGGACTTCCCAATCTTATTTTCTTGCTTACGTTTCGGTTCTCACTTTTATTTTTTTCCTCCTTAATAGTTGGAGTAGCCTTATATTTCAATTTCCAAAAATACTCTAATAAAAAGAAATTAAAATGAAACCAGGCTAATATTTAGACAACTTTCCTAACTGCTGGCCTATATATTTTATTTCCATTTGTATCGTAATGAGAAAAAATGAAAAATAAAAGCAAGTCTACATTTATAGAGCATTATTTAAAGTAATTCAACTTGCAAATTTTCAATTTAATTTTCAGTTCCAACTTTATATCTAATTGCACATCTCATTTTGACGTAAGAATTTCCAATCCTAAATTTATTTCTACTTCAAATTTTCTACTTCATCTCGAGATTTAATTTCAGATTTTACTTTAAAAACTAAATTTACTTAATTTGAAACTTCCATTCCGAAATCCAGAGTAAGATCAAAATTGAAAATATAGATTTGACGATCAGCTCCGTGCTATCAAGTTGTTTTCAATGATGCAGCTTTCAAATCGACGATCGGCTCCGTTAGACTTGATCTACACTATTGAAAAATTTTGGTAACTAAATTTCATAATTTTTTGGCATCATTTACCTACCAAACTAGTCTAAAACTGAACGGTTGAAAATAAAAATCTCATAAAAAATGATGATAAAAGACTTGAATTTAAGATCAGAAATACTGATCTTACTCTAAACAGTGAAAATAATTTTCTTTAAAAATTTTATCAGATTTGAATTGTTTTACACCGTTAAATTCACAAACGCATCACATCTACCATTAAAATTGTCAATTTTGAGACCTTTTAATCACTAGCCAAATGATATCGAAAAATTATGAAATTTAGTTTTGAAATACTTTTACTAGTGTAGATCAAGTCTAACGGAGCCGATCGTCGATTTGAAAGCCGCATCATTGAAAACAACTTGATAGCACGGAGGCCTCCGTACTATCGATAGTATACCAGCCTAGCCCGATATATATATATATATATATATATATATATATATATATATATATATATATATATATAGTCCGGCTACTATACTTTTATGAGTATTGACTCCTTTATATTCATAAGTTTTTGGCCCTTAAATTTATTCTATTGATCATTTCCACCCGTTAGATCGTATTATTCAACCAACTACCCACTCAACCCTAGGGGATCACTATTATTCTAAGTGGGGACCAACATCATTCTAACCACACATCCTATCAATCAACGGTTAAAAATTTATAAGTATAAGGGGGTCTATACTCATAAGAGTATAGTAGCCCCAGCCTATATATATATATATATATATATATATAGTCCGGCTACTATACTATTATGAGTACGATCGCCCTCGTACTCATAAGTTGTTTTCGATTATAGAGCTTGCGAATCGACGATCCACACCGTTAAACGTTATTTAGAGCATTTAAAACGTCTAGAAATCTCATAAATATGTTGTCTTATCTTAAGAAAAAGTAATCACATCTTTCTATCTAAAGTGTGACAGTATTTATAAATACAAATCTCAACTGTAACCTACCAAATAGAAAAAATATAACTGTAGCATTTGCAACTGTATAAAACCAAACAGACTAGACGTAGTTACAACTGCAGCATTTGCAACTGCATATACGTCCAAATACACTGTTTCTGCAATTACATCCAACCAAACAGCCCCTAATAGTTTTTAAACTTCTTATAGTCAAGTTTAATTTTAGTTTTGAGATTTTTAAGTTTGAATTTATAACTTCTAGTTCACACTTTAATCCTTACAAAAACCATTGAATCTATCCGTTCTCTATCCATCTAATACTTTCAACCCAACAATCTAATTTCTGAATATAGAAAAATTTCAACTCAATTAACAATAAAATTTAAATAAAAGATTATAGAACAATGATCGCATTGCGCATAAATGCAGAGCTATGCATTCCCTCGTAGCACATAAGAATAAGAACAATGATTAAAATGAAACAATTTCAAGAGTATAAGATTTCAAATGTCAAACTAAAATTGAAAGGACCAAAATGAGACTTGATTAAAAGTGAGGGATTAATGATGCCGTTTATCCTGTTATCAAAGTTAGGTTCAGGACCAAGTTATATGCCGAAAACATTTCCATCAGGATTAGTAGATTGGACTTTGTTTACATTATTATTATTATAGCTATTATTAATGGTATTGGATAAGCAAATGGGATTGCCTAAATCACACTCCATTGACTGGTTGACTCTTAAGCCGGAGAGAATTGACAAACAAAAGGTTCCCATCAATGTATTTTATGTGGACAGAGCTGACTGGTTGACTCAAGGAGGACAGAATGACAAAGAAAGGCTATAGGCAATCAGAGACTGACTACATCCAGTTTCACACAGTTTCAGGCCTCATTCCGGCGTCATCCCCCGACTCGGCTGCGAGAGAGAGAGAGAGAGAAGGAGAGAGATGTCGGAAGACGCTTTAGTTTCCTACATAGTGAACAAAATTGGAGACCTATTCACCCAAGAAATTCCTCTAATTTGGAAGGTGGCGGACGATGTTGAATCACTGAAACAAGAACTGCAGGCACTTGAGATCTTCCTCAACAAGATGGACTACAAGCAGAGACAAGACGCGGCCACAAAGAATTGGTTGAGCTCCGTTAGAGACGCAGCTTATGAAGCAGAGGACTTGATCGACACCTATTCGCTCGAGAAGAGGTATGCTCCTGCCACTAGGATATTTCATTCTTATTCAGTGAATAAACAAATCGAAGAGTTGAAATACAAGATCCGTGAGATTGTCGAACGTAGAACTATATACGTACCTAAATTGCACGAGCAAAGAGACGAAGGAAGCTGCAGTAGTACAGCTGCAGATCAAGGTCATTTGCATCCGTGGAGACGGTCATTTCCACACCTTGGTGATGATGTGGTTGTCGGTTTCGAACATGATGCTGATCTTATAGTGGAGAGGTTGCTTCACTCGGAGCGGCGTCGACAGGTTGTAGCCATCACCGGGATGGGTGGTGCAGGGAAAACCACTCTTGCGGCTGTGGTTTATAAATTATTTTCTAAAGCTACCGTACGCGGTCACACCCATTTTGCCCGGCTTAAAGAAGTGGACTCCAGAGGTGAGCTTCGAAACCACTTTGATGTTTGTGCTTGGGTGCCTGTTCATCAAGATCCCGACATTACGGAGCTTGTAATGATCATGATTGACCAACTAGGCTTAATTGAATCTGTGAACACTATGGAAGATCAATTATATCATAGGAGGAGCTGGATGATCCATTGCTTAAAGGAGAAGCTATATTCATTTTTGGAGCAGAGGAGATACCTAATAGTGTTGGATGATATCTGGAGGAAAAGAGTATGGGATCAATTAAAACTAGCTCTTCCAAATTCGGACAACGGGAGTAGAATAATAGTAACAACTCGATTCAAGGATGTTGCCATTTATCACGACCCAGGTTCCGAACCCTACGAAATGAAGCCCTTAAACGAGGATGATAGTTGGCGACTTTTCTCTACAAAAGTGTTTCCACAATTAACTCCGCATGATCAACCTATATGCCCGAGAGAACTAGAGGACTTGGGTCGTCAGCTCTGTAGGAAATGTGCCGGTTTGCCTCTTGCTCTAGTGGTACTGGGAGGTCTTGTTTCGATAAAACTGAAGCATCCGTTGGTGTGGTCGAAATTACTTGATAATATGAACTGGGATTCGACGGATGATGGGAAGCAATGCTTAGAAATCCTTGCTTTGAGCTACTACGACTTGCCTTACAACATGAAATTTTGTTTTCTTTACTTGGGAGCTTTCCCACAAGGTTCTGAAATCAGTGCCTCAAAATTGACGAAGTTGTGGATCGGAGATGATCTGATACCAAAAGAAGAAGGTATAACACTAGAGGGTACTGCAAGCAACTACTTGGAGGAGTTGGCACAAAGGTGCCTGGTTGAAATAGTGAAGCGAGGACCTGATATGAGTATAAAAAAGGTAAGAGTCCATGACCTCTTGGGTGAGCTAGCAAAGTCCGAAGCAAGAGAGAGTCGATTCCTTCAGGTAGAAACTATAACTAGTATTGAAGAAGAGTCAAAGCCCCAAGAGATAGCTGCCCGTCGTATGGTGCTCCATCAAAGCTTCGGTGTATTAACAGGAATTTTGGATGAAAAATTAAGAGCTCTTTTAGTTTTCCCCACAGGCAGAATCACTCAAATCTCTAGGTACAACAGGAAAAGATGGTTCCATAACTGGTCAATAGATTACTTCAAGTTTTTTCGAAACATTAATCAGACTGATATAAGAATGGAATTTCTCAGAGTGCTCGAACTTGATGGATTTACAAAAAACAACATTCTTGAACTTCATATTAAAGATATGACTAGATTAAGATACCTGGGATTGAGAGACACCAATTTTGCAATGTTACCATTTTCTGGAGGCATCCCTCCACATCTGCAGACTCTAGATATAAGAGGTACATTTATCACAGCGTTGCCATCTGAAGTTTGGACGCTTTCAAAACTTCGCCACTTATACTTGAATTCAATGAGTTTGCTGGACTCACAAGCATTGAGATACATGCAAACCCTCTCAGAAGCTACTTCTACTACAAGTATCAGGGTGTCTTGCATGCCACTGCATAATCTTCAAACCCTTAAAATCGATGCTGATCGCGATACTCCAAAAACTACCGACAGAAAATTGGTTGGGTATCTTAAGTTGTTAAGTAGTTTGAACTCTCTAACATTAAGAGCCAAGGAGATACCTCAAGAGGTTTTTAAAGCAACATCATCTCATACAAAGCTATATAAGTTGAAGTTAGATGGAACATTGCAGCCCGATGAACTCTGCAGTATCAAAAATTTTGCACCTAACATCATCGAGCTCACATTGTCTCGTTCAAACTTGAAAGGAGAGCCGACACAAATACTAGGGCAGATAAAAAATCTCAGGATTCTCAAATTGACAGATAATGCTTGCCAATGTCGAGAGATGTCTTGTTCGCCAGGCAACTTCCCTAATTTATCATACCTTAAGCTCAGCAACCTATCTCATTTAGCATTGCTCAACATGGAGCGCGGATCCTTTCCAAATCTTATGTGCTTGTCTATCCATTGTTGCACCAATCTGCATGCGGTTCCGAATGGTCTGAATCACATCACCACCTTACAAGTTCTAAAATGTAAAAAGATGCCGTCTAGTTTCGTGGAGGAGATTACTGACTGGCGCAGGACGCATGCTGTGAGAGTCATCATCCAAGACCGCTAGCCACTACAAGATCTTTCTCCAATAGCCTAAACATATCGGTAATTTGTCCTCCTACCTTTCTGTCCTCTTTCTCTTCTTCAGAAAGCTTCAGTTAAAAGCAACTTGTAGGTTGAAAACCAGCTATTTATCATATGTCAGATCTTGCTTTCTTATTGTACTTCTTTTGAATATACTTGGTTGTGCATATCTTGCGTGAATCACGATCACCATATACTCATTCATATTCTTGTTTAAGCTGAAGTACTAAACCCAAAATCAGATTCGATTATCTATATTTGATCATACTACTAGTATAGTAGATAGACAACATATTGATATACAAACTGGGCTATTTTGTGGAGCCTTAATTACTCTGTTCTATGTAATTCAACGATATGTTATGAATCTACTACTAACTTCAACTATATTACTAATGTTTACAATATTGGCGATATGTCCTATATTAAATACTAATTCTTTCCTATACTGAATAATATTTTCAGGATCAAAACATTTATGTTCAAATCTGACCCTAATTGGATGAGTTTTCTCGCATAACTATTAATTTACTACAGTGATATGCAAATTTTTGTACATTAAAAAGAATCTTAATTGTACCATTATCATCCAACTATATATTAAAATCTATAAAACCAAACTGAAATCTCCAACAAGATTTGCTTATTTGCACTGATCGAGATCTGTTTCATCATGCCACGGTTGTGGAACAGCTCATAAGTTCATAGCGTAAACTACAACTAATGCGCCCGACAGAGATTTAAGTGGATTAGCAACTAGAAATTCCAACAAAAATTCACAAAATCGGAGAACAATTCAAAAATATATTTTACCCAAAAAAAAAATAAAAAAAAAAGGCAAGAACAAGAACAGAAACCAATTGCAATTCCAGAATCCATTGACCTAAATATAGCAGATTATTATTAATTGCTCAAAAACGCACTTAATCTATGAAGTTAGAAGAATTACCTAGAAAAATACGCCAAAAAAACCTAAATATTTTGTCCCAATCACAACATCAGAAAAAAAAAAAAACTAAAGAACAAAGGGGAAAATGGGAAGCCACTGATCAAGAGGAAGAGGGGAAATGCGAGAAAAAGGGGAGGAATTAAAATAGGAGATCACCTAGGGCACGAAGATCACTCGCCTAGGGTTTCGAGAGCTTCGCGTCGGGAGATGTGGGCGCGATAACTCCGCCATTTTCGCAAAGACGAAGCACAGAGAGAGAGAGAGAGAGAGAGAGGGAAAATCAAAAAAATGGCGTGGGTGTTTCAAAGAACGAGAGAGGGTGGGGTTGGAGATTTACTGATGTGAATGGGTACGGATACTCGAATCCCAATCCGAACCCAAACAAATGGAGCGGGTTTATCTGATGATTAACGGATATGATTTTTGATACCAATATAAAAAATAAAAATAAGACGAATTAAGATTTAGATATAAATTTTATCCGTACCTTATCCGAACATAACTCGAATCCGAATTAATTTATCTTATATAATAATCTATATAAATTTTTGAGTTTATATTTGATCTTGTATTTGAAAATTTAAATATTAATATAATATATTTTGAAATATAATAAGGAAAAATTACTATTTGGGGTTTGAGCTCCCGTTTCGAATATTGGTTGGATTCGAGTTTGGATTTTGGGTTCCGGTTCAAATTTTGTTAAATCCGTTCTGAATCCGGACAGTTGACGTCCTTCGATTGAGGATGACATTTGACTCAAAGTTCAGGGACTATACTGCAATTTACATGAGGAAAATTGTAGAAATCCGGAGAGCTATTGCCTGCACCGGGTGTACAATACATCTTGTACACCGCACTCTAAAATGGTCTCTGAAAGAGAGCAAATAGTAGAGAAAAGTGTGGTGCGGAACTGCGGATGCACGGCTTAAATATTTTTTAAGATCGAATAAAAACCTTTTCTCTATCACATATTCACACAAGTAAAAAATTTGAAGGGCCATTAAGAGAAAAATATTCGAGTACAAGGACCAAATGCAAAATTGTGTATAGTTAGGAGACCACCATACATTTTTTTAACTAATTACAAAACAACATTTTTACATCCTCAGAAGATACAATACAAGAAATAAAACAAACCATGTTTTGCTCAGATTCCAAACATATATACATTTATATACATACATACAAAATTACACATGAACACACCTGTTTTTGCGCACACATTTGAGATACATAGAAGAGATTCCTCAAGCTTTAATCTTCGTGACACCTCCGATGATTTACACGAAAAATACAAAACTAGTTATTTACAGGATCACTATTTTTTCCTCGAGGGGCGGAGATTCGCAAAAAGCTATACAATGAAAAAGCTAACCCCAGAAACGGTTTCGAAACCTGGAGTCTACTTCCGGAGCAAAGTAAAGTAGAAATGTTTGCTCACTACTGCTTTTTTTTCGGATCGAAGTGAGTACATAACATTGAGGGATTCCTCGGTGCGCTTCACTCGACCTCCACCCTGGGAGTTCTACAACATAGTTAGAATGGATTTGTGATGGAAACAACAAAATAAGAATGAGATGGATACTGTTTTGCACGAGGATTGGAGATATACATGAATGGAGTGACCGGTGTTCTACTTGCTTGAAGCAGATTGCTGAAGCTGTTCGAGTTAGCTTCCTCCGTGCCGGAACCATATGTGGAAAGTAACCGTCTCTGAAACAACATCGTAAAGGTAAGAATACATAAAGGAAGTTAGGGCAATGCGAAAAGCCAGAAGAATGGGAAAGAAAATAAGTGAATATAAAAAGAAAAAAATAATATATATTTTTCTTAAAAAAAAAAAGAAAAGAAACTGACTTCAATCATTACATCATGGAAATCAACACTGCTACTGAGATAACCAAAATTGAACTTCAGCAGGAGAGTCGATGACGAGGACAGTTTACAAAAAAGAATAAGAGATGATTCAAATACACATCAGGGAGTAGAGGATGGATAGGGTATAAATTACTATTGATTTAAGAAAATGAACTGAAATGCTGAATCTCGACAAATGGAGTTACTTACATGTGCCTCAAAGTCGGGGCTGGTCAAATTGGCCGATAGGTTCCTCATCAGCAACAGTACCTGGACATAGTAAGCAAAGAGAACATGAGTCAATCAAGGGGAGGTTTGAAGCGCCAGACAATCAAAAACAACAATAATAATATAATATGAACATTAGAATATGCTGATTCACTGTAGAGAAGCATTTTCGAAATATAATCAGAAGCACATTTAGAGACATACGCTACTTCCTCGTGCATCAAAGAAGTAATGAAAGCATATATTTTAAGTTGTCTCGAGTTCATGCATTTGAGGAATATTGCAAGGGGACGGCCGATACTTTGCCTGTTAAAGGATATTGTAAGATACCAAGATCTTAACTAGGAAGCTTTCAAGTTAATAAACCGAATCGAGAAATTAAACCTGAATGAGTATGACACGAAAAGTCTATCCCAAAAATAGAATGATCCTCGATAACAATGCATATATATTACTTCGGTTAATATGAGAAAGTTACATCTAGTTGTCTTTTTCCAAAATTACTCATGCATGCCACTAACAAAATCATGATGTCATTTGACCTCAAAAAATTATTTGGGAAAACTTCAAAAACCCTCCCGTGGTTTCGTAGTTTCTCACTTTGCCCCCCTATGGTTTAAAATGTATCAATTTGCCCTCCTGTGGTTTCTTTTTTCTCTTTTTCTTATCAATTTCATTTTTTTTTTTTATAAATCAGTGATAAAGTTAATTTAAAGGGTACTAAAGTGAATATTTGATAAATCTAGATGGGTATCTGAAGTTTTTTATATATAATTTAATAAAATATTAACGAAAAAGCTACCGAAAAGATAAAAACGAAACCACAGGGGGGCAATTTGATACATTTTAAACCACAGAGGGGCAAAGTGAGAAACTATAAAACCACGGGGGGGTTTTTGAAGTTTTCCCAAATTATTTTCTACCTCAATCTAGCAATGCCGTATTCCTCAATTATGCATTAGAACTTTATGCTTTCATAGAACATATAAGACCAAGTTAACATCTCAGCGAACTCTATTTAAAACAATAACTACATCTACATTTGTATTGAAGAAACTGGGACCTCATTTCCTACTCATAATAGAGAAATTTAGATGTGATAAAACACGAACTAAGTCCTGACATTTTTTTTGACTTCACTGGGGAGAAAGAGAACAAGAAAAATAGAAGCAACTAATATACAGTTCACCATATTGTTAAACATGAATAGAGCAACTCAGTATGTTTTAAACAACTAACATGAAGTTAAATAAAAATGAAGGTGGGATAAATAGCATACTGTTTCAACATCAATTGGGTCCATCTCTTTAAGCTTCTCCAAATGCCCACTCGTATTTGGGTCAAATACGCCGGCAAGAAAGCTGTATACTTGAGAGAAGTCCGGCATGACTTCACGACACACCAGACGAAAGCAAAAAAAGAAATGTGAGTAAACAGAATATAATGACAGAAAAGTAAAAGGGTATACGCTCAATTGCATCTCAACTGAAAAATCACATGGCCAGACAAACGACAACTGCAGAAAATATACAAAAAAAAATTTATATGTATATTAAGACAAACTTAATGATTCATTTCTTCATAATTATGGCGATACATGGGGAAAAAAAATTAAGAACTATTAATTTTACTTATTGGAGTATGGACTTGTGTGGTGAGAGAAGGAAAATACATATAATAAGCTGCTAGTAATGTAGCCCTGCCAATTAAGTACTCAATGAGATAACAAGAATTCAAAAATCCAATAGCATTCACAGGCTACAGAAACAATTATTTAGATGTCGTGGATCAGATTTGTAGAATTAGAATTTTATTTTAGGTTTCTATTTAGAAAAATTATAATTTTGAAGTATTAATCCCCACCTAGTAATCGTGTTTTATGATATGTAAGATTACACTGGTTGCAGGCAATGAGTTATGCCTATGAAGTGAATCTTAAGTACAAACTAAAAGGCGAGACTAACCCCGAAGAAATGGAACTTGATTTTCCTTCTCAGTTGTTTCAGAAGCCAGCCACACCTCAGTAGGGCTCTCAGTCCTGCTACAACAATTATTGGCCATAATAGCTTCGCTTGGTACTGCATCACATTTGAGACTTAGGTTAGCTTATTTTCCACGGTTGAATGGGGAGATCATTTACAAAAAGGCAAAAAAAATTACACAATGAATGAGTAAATACTTGGGTTTGATGATTAATACCTTTTGTCATTTGAGCAGCACTAAAAGGCTGAACTGAACCATTAACACAAGAGGACAATGTAGCATTTGAAGTAGAGTTCCTAACGACAGTAGAGCTATCACTAGATACGGTATAGCAGGGTTCCAACACAAGAGAAGAAGCCGGTGAAGGAGCGACAGCCTGAGTTATGATGGCAGCTGCAAAAGTTTCACCCAAAATAAAAGCTTAGTTGTACTCAAACATATATAGCTCATTATAGCTCTGTTAGAGATCATACCATTTTTAGGTGCTTTTTGCGGATACGGATGTGCTGCTTTCCTCTTTGGTCGAGGGGGTGGTACATGTTCGCTCATGCCATTCTTTTGAACCTTCAAAAAGTATTTTTGCGCATGACTCCTTATCTACAAAAAAAAGAATTCTCTTTATAATGAATAAAAGGTTTTCACAGATTAAAAGTAAAATATTTCCACTACTATAGCAGATGAAGAGGCACATATGTCTTAGATAACATAAAATGACGAAAAATACAGCAACAACGCAAGATCTGTGAGCCAAATTTCATAGATATATCTCTACCAGAATCCACAGCTAATATGTTAGAGACGACGAGTTTGCACGAGCTCTAGAAAATTACTGCTTATCTTGGTGCTTACAAAGCTAATCATGAAAAGTTTCACACTGGTAGATTGTTCAAAAAAAAAAAAAAGATAGCCCTTCAGTTTCAGTTATTTATCAAAAATCTAATCAGGACTATATCAGCAAGGTACTAATAACTACCCTTTTTTTTTTTCCTTTGTACAATCTAACTGCAGTATGGAAGAAGAAGATTAGTACCTGATACCCACTCTTAAAGACAACTACTTATGTCCAGCCACTGATGCTTTGTTCTTTCTGGGCACAACGCCGAAATATTCTCTACAGAAATTGGCAGCAGTGCAGTACTACAGCAGTCTAATCTACAACAGCATGCCTTAAACATTATAAGGCTTGTCCATTTACCTAATCTATGCAAACAGTCTATCATAGTTGTCTACTTAATGCAGTAAGATGCTTCTAGAGATACTCTGATGGATGCCTCAGATATTTATACAATTACACATCAGTGAGGATGAAATGCAGTACAAATCATGCGGCCACAAATAAATGCAACAAAAAGGGTTGGCTAGGACAAAATAGAGTATTACCTGTATCACCGTCTTTGACCCTACAAAAGCTTCTATCTTTTTCCAGTCGCGATCGAAACTGTAACAATCAAAACAGAGAAAAACTTTTGAGTTTTGGAGATCACTTTGCTTACTCTGCAATATGCTGTAAATTACAAGCCACTTTTTGCACAAGCTAGTATAACTTTGTTCAAGATGCGCAACCCTATGATGTTCCCCTACATAGAGCTGGAAACACGCAACAAGTAGCATAATTTAAGAATTTTCACCAATCCCATGCCCAAATGGAACTGCTAAGAACCCAAAAATGAAAATTTCAGATGAACAATCATTGAATTGATCATATAAACCAAAGTCAACAGCCACAGCAAAGGAAACCAAGGTAGCAAATTACAAAATTTTCACCATCCCGGAGCCCAAATCAACTTCTAATAGCCCGAAAAAATTGAAATTTCAGCTGTACCCATCACTTAATTCACAATAGAATCAAAATAAAATAAAATAAAATAAAATAAAAAACCCTAAGAATTTTCACCAAAATATAGAATTTTCACCAAAATAACAACCCAAAAAATGGAAAATTTAGCTGAACTCGTCACTAAATTTGATCAACGAATCATATAAATCGAAGCCAAGGACTACAGAAGAGCAAACCCAGTTATCCAATAACAGAATCTAACCAACCCCAAGCCCAAATTCAACCGTTAATAACCCAAAAATTGAAACTTTACCTGAACCCCCTAACTAGAATTGATCATAGAAATCAAAGTCAAAGACGCCAAACAAAGCATACCCAATTATCAAATTACATAATTTCACCAAAGTCGAAGCACAAATGCAAATGTTAATAACCGAAAATTTGAAAACTTTAGCTGAATCCCATCATTAGAACTGATCATGGAAATCAGAGTCAAAAGATTACATCAAAACATCCCGGGTAGAAAAGCCCCCAATCCCCAATCCCCAATCCCCCCAATCCACACTAGAATCCAAAACCCCAACCCAATAACATACAGAGAGAGAGAAAGAGGTAGAGGGGTTACGTACAGGTGGAGGGCCTCGAGGAACTTGTCGTGCTCGACCTCGGACCAGCTCTCCCTCGACTTGGTGATGGTGTAGGGCTTCCGAACCTTCCTGCTTGGGTCCTCCAAGGAGCACGGCAACGCCGCCGCTGCTCCCGCTGCGACCATGGGAGTAGGAGGCGCAAAGGGAGGGGGATAAGCACCGCCGTGCGCCGCCGCCACGGGAGTCGCGGAGAGCATAAACCGGCGAGTTTCTTTCTCTCTTTCCTGGAGGCGAATCGAGCGGAAGAATCGCGAGGCTTCTCGGCTCTTCTTTTTCGCTCTCTCTCTCTCTCTCTCTCGCTCTCTCTCGCTCTTCTCCGTTGTTCGCTTGTCGTTGGATCGCCGCGTCTCTCTCTCTCTCTCTTCTCTCTCTCCTTTTATATATAGAGAGAGAGAGACGGTGGGGGAGGAGCCCCACTTCTGTGTGCGGGGCTGTGAACCGACTTGGAGAAATCTGCAGGACGCTGAGGAAGTTAACTGCGTGGACCTAGTCCACCACGTGAGCCACGAAACCCACTATAGTTTTTTTTTTTTTTTTTTTTATATATATGTGACACAATAAATAAGCCTAAGAGTCCTCACTAAATATCCCTTTTCCTATTGTCCCATAAAAAACAGCAATGCTATTTCAAAGTGATTGAATGGGCATTTGCCTTTTGAGGCGAAGAATATAGCTAAGTACTGTTCATCCGGCCCACATCGAAGTTAGCTTGGTGTAGATCCCCGACAAAGGAATATACATCAATGTTAATGTCAACGTTGACGTAAGTCTTAGGAATAATAAAAAATTAAATTAACAACGTCGATATTAATATACTCTTTAAATTTAACGTTATGAATTTTTCAATTAAAATTTATTTTTTTATAAAAAATAATATTATAACATTAAAAATTCCCATTAAAATGATAGGATTATTTATTTTTTATTATCTTTAAACATTTGAATAAAAAAATTTTTGATCACATCAATAGGCGTGCTACGTCGCCTGTTTATAATAGCTTCACTAAAAAAATAATAACAACTAGTAGCTACTATCAAACTTTAACATGTATATAGTTTTTGTTTTATGTTATTCCTCTACTTCTTGCTTTTTTTTTTCTCTTTTTTTCTCTCCGCATTTTATTTCCTTACTGTTTTATTAACTTTATTTTAATAATCGGTCTAATTATTAAGTTAATTAAATTTATTTTAATCGAGTTCCACAATATTTTAAAAATATATATTTGAAATTATACTAAATTTAACATAAACAACTTAATCTAAAATTCACATATTATCATTTAAAAAATAAGGCAGGTTAGTTTATTTTTTATAAATTAATATTAGTAATATGAAAGTCGAAACATCTAAAGATTAACACATATAAACATTAATGTAGTCCATCTAGCAGAATTCAGAATTAAGATCACCCAAAACATGGCTAGCAGGTATCGCGTTCACCATTTCCCGAACCACCAAGCAACGACTACAGGACTCAAGCTTAAGATCAACTAAGTATAAAAAGTTGATTCAAATAAAAATTTATTTTATTTGCTTCGCCATCGTACGATGGATAGAGATTTTTNTAAACGTCCTAAAAAATTCTTATATATTTTATGTTTAATTGTGGGTGTATAATATAGTTTGCTATTATTTTTTTTTTACTTACACTATTTTATTTTGCAACTCTTTATTTTTAAGAATTATAACTATTTATGCTATAACATAAATCTAGAAAAAAAATTAATATAATAACTAAATTTTTTATCTTGAATTTTAATTAATAAATGTATAATTTTTATATAAATCGCATATCAGAATAATTGTCGAACTCATTTTTTAAACCGTATCTATTCACCAAATCGTATTTATTCACCAAATTAAAAAATTAGAATATAAATTTTATTCATATTATATCTGTACTGAATTTTTTTGTCGAATCAGAATTAACTATGTACCAAAAAAGTCGGCCTCTTCTCCCTATGATAATGTATACTGCTGCTTCGTACTAAAATCTGCACTCTATAATCTATATTCAGCTAATTATTTTTTTGAAAAAAATTATAATAAAACTTTTTTAAAAAAAATCATAATGATATGGATAAATCTCAAAAAAAAAATAATTTGATAGTCGATAACACCACATCATCCCATGTAATTGTCACATTCTATACCTTTTTTTGTTTGAACACACTTTTTTGTGCATAAGTGTATAATGGAATTCGAATTTAAATTCATGGTATGGACTTATAAAAATTTATTTATAAGAATAAGTCTAAAGTAGTTAGATATGTACAAAAGAAAATAATGAATGATTTGCCGCATATAACAATTTAATGACTAGAATAATATAAAAGATGGTTAATTATTTATTGATTTTCAAATGCGGTAACTGATTCACCATGTTTTTTTAGTTTCCCAAATCTCAACCAGTAACATGTGTATACATATATACCTATTTTTACAATTGAAATTTTAGCAAATCTTTTTTTCCAACTATAGATTTCAACAAGTTTAATTTTATCTGTAAAAAAAAAGGCTTAATTACATTCTACTGCACGGTATTTTAGTAGGATTTCATTTGCTACGTTATAATTTTTTTTTAAAAAAATCATTATATTATTGTATTTTATTAATCTGTACACTATTTTAACTTTTTTTTTTTCTATCTTGTACTATTTTCTCTTTTCATTGATATCGCTAAATTATTCTTTCTCACCAATTTCCACATTACTAGTAACAAATTTATTGATTTAGATAGAATCTAACAGCTTTATTAAAAGATATTGGCAAAGTAGAAGAAAAAATATAAAACAATCTCCATGATAGACTCCTTAAAGTACCTATTCAGTTATTTTAAATTATTTTTTTATTATTTTTATTTATTTTATCATTTTCATGTCAAAATAAATTGAATATATGCTCAGCCATTTTAACCCATTTTTTCATAGCTTTTATAGATAATTATATGTTTATTGCTTATAGTGTAGAAATTGGAAAAAAAAAAAGAAAAAAGAATAGTTGAATAGTGTCTTTGAAAAAAAAAAAGTATACTACAGAAAATGGAAAACAAATATGTAAAATACAGTGCAGTATAACATAATTAAGCCAAAAAAAAGAACTCCAATATTAAAGGTTAGAGTGCTAATTATGTGAGTATAACTAGTTCTTCAACAAGGCCTACTTCGGGATTGTGAAGCCCAACCCATTAGAATTCACAATGTAGAAGGTCCCAAAAGGAAGTAAAAATATTCTATAATTTTTTAACTTCAATGCTACAGATGATAGTGATAGGCTTTTTTTTTTCTTTTAAGAGAGAAAGATAGCATGTTACCCGTTTCGTTTATTTCATTTAAAAATAAACTTAGCTGGAAATGTGAATCAACTAGGATTCGACGTTGGGTCTCAGATACCAACCACCAAGCCCTTTTGCCACTTGCGCTAGGAACGGCCGGTGATGATAGTGATAGCTAACACCAAAAACCTAGTACTAACCACTATATTAGTATTGAACGAGAGAAATTCGAAAGAGTTTTCTAGTTTATCTAATCCTCTAACCCTGTTTGGTTGGCGGTATAAGCGGGGATAACCAAAGTTATCCCCGCTATTTTACCAAACGAAACAATTTTTGGCCGGCTTATTTTATTCCGGTCAAATCTTGCTATTCCCGGCTATCCCGAAATAGCTTAGAATTTATTATTCCACCATTTTGATGGAATAGTGTTATTCTAATATTTAGTTTCAAACTTTATTAAAATTATAAATTAAATTAAAACTAAATTATATAAATATAATATGTTATATATTATAATATATTATTTTTATTATAAAATTATTAATTGTACTATATTAATACATATTATTTATATTTAAATATTAAATATTATAATACATTTTATAATAAATTATATTTAAATATTATAAAATATTATTTTTATTAAATTTAAGTTTAAGTAGAATTTTAAAAATTATAAATTTATTAATAATAAAAAAATTATAAATTTATTAAAAATTATTTATCAAATTTATAAATTTATATTATAAATTATTTTATTAATTGTTCCAACCCCTATTCTTTAGTTTTCAAAATTTTAAATTTTAATTTTAATTTGATATTTTAAATTTTTAAAATTTAAAATTTTATATTTTATATTTTTAATTTAAATTTGATCTTAAATTTAAGTTTTGAATTTAAATTTTAAATTTTAAATTTGAGATTTTAAATTTTAAAATTTAAAAATATAAATATAAAATTTAAAAATTTAAATTCAAATATAATAAGATGGGTAATATTATTATTTTTTATTTATAACTACCCGCTTTAATTCTTATTCCATCTTACCTAACCAAACGCTATTTTTCTTATTCCTAAGAATAATCCAATATTCATCCAAATGCAAAATTGATCTAATCCCCGCTTATACCTCAGTTTATACCTATTCCTGGAATAGCCACTTTTTATTTATCTCCGAACCAAACGACACCTTAAAAGACGAAAATGGGTGTATTTTCAACACCAAACTCGATGCAGGTCTAAACCACGTTGAGAGAAAAAAAGTACGAGCACACACACAAAGAACACAATTCTTCAACAAAAACAAATATATTATTAATTAATTCTAGAAACTAATTACATTAGGCTAACGACATGTGTATATACATAGGATCGATACCTGAATCCTACTATAATTAAAGGGAATAATAAATTCTAATATATTGCTAAACCTAAACAGATTAGAAATTACCAAATAACGAATTCAAAATAAAAAAAAAAATACAAAACTTTTCGAAAATAATCTAAAAATACAAAAACTAAGGCCTAAAAATTTTCTGCGTTGATTGTAAAATTGCCGAACTAAACAAAATTTTTAGCCCAACTCAGTTGAGTTACACTTTTTCAGAAATCCTTCCGCTAAATTGGCCGCATCAAAACTATAACTTAGATCTAAATTATACATTCATTAGAGTTGAGTATAAATTATGATACAAACCAATTGATCTTTTGAGGAGCCCGTAAGCCACAACACATACATCCTTTCAGTTCAAATTCAGGTCTCTTAAATTTGGCAATTGAAATATCAAACAACTGCACTAAATGGTAATAATAATTTTCGAAACATTAATAGAAATAACATAAAAATGTACAAAACTTACTTAAACTATAGACCATTTCAAAATGGCTATCCAAATTTTTTAAAATTTTGATTTCACTGCCCTACCATTCAATTTGTTTGATTTTAGCACTAGACAACATTTTGACTTTCAAAATTTAAATGCATCTTTTATTTTTATAGATTTAGTTAGTATATTTTATGTTATTCTCACAGCTATAAATTTATGAAAGTACTTAAATTTTGAAATCAAAATACTGTTGACTGACTCAAATAAAACAAATTGAAAGATTGGATAGTAAAATTAAAATTTTGAAAGGTTTGGATAGCTAATTCAAAATAGTCCATAGTTCAAGTAAGTTCTCTATATCTTTACCTAGAAATAATCATACGAATCAGAATACTAGGACTTGGATACGATTATATGGATTAGGTTGCCCGTTTATGAACTATTTGGACCAGTGAAAAGGTTATGTGCACGACATGTGATCAAAACGACTGTGTAATTAGTCAATTTTGATTAAAGAGAGAGAGGCCTATTGAGCTACTTAATAATTTAAAAGGTTAATTGCCAAAATTGAAGTTCAGGCGCATGTTTACAAACGAGCTAAAAATAGTATGTGCACTTGGACAGTTTTGGAATAAGCAAACCAAAGAAGAAAACGTAGGAGGAGAAGAAAAAAAAAATAATGGTATTATGCATGAACAGGATCACTGTAAAAAGTTAAATTCAATATTACTACATATATTATAAGATTTTACTAACATGTTGGTATGGAAAATTTTAATTGAATGATTGACACAATTTACGAGAAGAGTGGTTTAATTCAGAATGGCAATTCTAAGAGACTAAAAAACCTAATACGGAAGTATCACATTTTAATCTAAAGTTATAGGCAAAGATTAGATTAACACTTCATAACGCAACAGTGAAAACACATAGCTAACATCAAAAGCAGCAAGCATATAAGAGTGTGTGGATCTCACTTGGGATGTGATTTGACCGCAGATCTGGAACTTGGATTGCAGTTTCAATCTTCCTCAGGAACAGAAACGAGTCATTCTCAGAGCTCATGTAACTGAAATGAAGCAGTTGAGCATTCTAGTCAAGTTAGCATGAAATTTCTGGAGAGTTTGTCTAAATTCTCAACTGGTAGTATGTAATCAAATGTAAGCAGATTGCACAATCTTTCTTGCAATGTATTTCCCCAAGAAATCAAATCCATGGCAGTATAAAGCTTCGATCTCCGCCCGACGTCCCACCTTGACCATCAATCTCAATTCATTTTTGTAAGCATCCTTCAACCAGAGAACATATAATTCATTAGTGATTTCAGATTGTTTTCTGAATTTGCTACAAATACAATTGTTAAGAATTAGCTAGTTCTCACCCAACAGACCCTAAATTTTGAAGAATTTGGTAAATTGAATGAAAAATTATGAGTAAGAAGATAATCTATAAACATGACCTCAGAATTGGAAAGAGTGCTCGGATTAAGTACAAAATGCATGCATAAGTGAAATGAGAACACACTGTTTGTTATGTACTAGCCTTTAATTCTAAGACTTGTAATCTGCCTTGTTAGACCTGTGAATAGAAATTCGTAACCTTGGGTTTGTTTAAGAAATAATTAATTCCATACCTGCAACATCTTAGATGACAACAAACTTTTAGCTATTTGAAGATCACGTGGTTTTAGCTCGAGCAACGACTCTTCAGGGATAAGATGCAGATCATCTCCTCGAATTCCGAGCCATTTAACATTGCAAGCTGAAAGAGAGATGAACAGATAACACATATTCTGGTTTTGATTTTTGCAGTTAGATCGCCAAAGTTTGTTTTGTGTAGAAATTCTGGTATTCTGATACTCTGCCATTGATTAGATGACAGTATCAGCATCATTGACGACAAAATTGAGACCTTGGAATTAGATTAAGGTTGTCATCTAATTTCCTATTGTAGATTAATTGAAGGGCCTTATTGTTTCATTGAACAAATTCAGGACTAAATTGTTCAAATTAAAATTCTGTGAACATAATTGAAAGAGTGGTCAAACATAAAAGATTAAATTTGTAATTGACTCCTGAGAATTTGAACATGCTTGAGCAAGACATTGGGAGGTACCGTATCTATAGGACTCCAGACCCATAGTAATGCTTCCATACTTGTAGGTACAGAGTATAGCAAGCCCAGCTGGATTCCTGCAAAAACTTGTATATAACAGGTTCAACCGTCTGGTAAACAGAACAGGCCTGAGTTCTAGAAGCTTCACCAGTCAACCAAACCAAAGATTGGCATTTCTGGAAACGTCTGGGTTAAACGATGCAAGATAAACCTGTTTTAGATAATTGAAGACTATTGTTGGTTAGTAATGGACTAAATAATGGGTCGGAAAGAGTGAAAAGAGTGGCAATCTCCACCAGTACGTATGTATCTATATTAATATTGAGTATGTGCATATATTTGCACCTATATAGAGGTATGAATTTTTTTGTGTGTGTGTGTGTGTTTGTGTGTACCTATCATCTGTATGTAGGTCATTGCACCAGTAGGCCCCAAAAAAACAAATTCAACCAAGTGTTTCGCATACAATTTCCTTCTCTACCTTGTACTACTTTTTCATATACTCGATAAGCATCCAAAGCATTTTGACTTGAGCAACAGCTTAGTGTGGTTTTAAAGAAAACATTCCAGGATACATTAAGAACAATTTAAGGCAATAAAGGTAAAACCATCCAATACCAACAAATAATAATACTACTTAGCAAGCAAAGCAGTGAACATCCCAGGAAAGGAAATGATAATGATGCTAGTTTATTTTTCTTATTTTTCTTTCCTTTTTCGAGTGAATTTAAAATGCTGATGGTTAATGAGATACCATAAAAATAACTGGTATTAACAAAAGTTTCAAATGTCTAAAACTCTAGGTGATAATGCAGATATAAGGAGGAGAAAGTGTTAACCGTGGAGAAAAAGTATAAATTATTATATGATTTTCTAAAAAGAAGAAATCTTACGTTGGGAAAGAAAAGGTTAAGTGTAACAATAAAAATTTGTTTTAGCAGTACGAAACCTTTGCAACAACTATGAGAGCTCAAGGGATCTAGGAAAGGTAAAAGAACTAAGTTCGGTAATACCTTGTTGCCATGTCAGGATACCCTTTAGCTGTGATCAGAATACATGGTATCTGATTGAATAAGTGGTCTTCAGCCAGCCTCTGAAAGATACCATCCTAGTTTAAGCAAAATACCTAATTAGTTCGAAAGGTACCCTGAAACACACACACACAAAAAAATAATAATATTAGGTATACCTTCTCCACTATGATGATATATCGAGCATCTGAATTGAAAACTACTTTGCTCAACAAGTTCAGGTCTCCAGTTATAGCATGTCCTGCCGGTCCAAGTGTAGAACAGTCGATACCTTCTTCTCCCGGCTCCTGAGATAATAGTTTCTCAACTTGAAATTATCATTTAGAACACTTTTTCCCTTCTGTTCTTATTGAGAAAACATATTACAACAAATTGGCGATAAATGAATTGGAGGGAACAAACGCTGAGCACCTGTAATACCAGGCGTCCAATAATAGCACCTCTGCTCGATGCCATCACTCCTAAACTTTGCCGAGAACAACGAAGCAATGAAATGACATCTGCCAAAAGAAGATCAGTTACACAGTTTGATCACTAACTAACCCCATACGGTAATCAAAAAAGCTTCCAAAAGGATGGAGGTACTGGGCGACCTTGGAGTGTTCTATTAACCTGACTTTGAGAAGTGAAGTATTCAGGTGAGTCGCAGATGAGCTTATAGAAGAGCTCACGCTGGGTGACCAGCTTTCCCTCACCAAGAATTAGAAAGCACATTTGCATAACCTTCCAGACTGCAAAAGATGCAATCTACATCAAAAAACGAAATCATACAAAAGAGGACAGAAAAGAACAAAGATATTAAAAGAAGGCTCTAAGAGTATATAATGTACCTCTAACAAAGGCCTTCGCATCATTCGCTCTCATCAAAGACCTTCTGCAGAAGTTATAGGAGAGAAAGATGGAGGGAACATCACTAAATAACCCACTACGTAGCCCACAGTTATCAGATCTTCGGCTAATCTATCATGTTAAAGGAGCAATAAGGGAGGGCACAATGCATCATAACATGAACAGAATAATTACCAAGCTATATCATTGCGGACAAGGACATCAAACTAGAAACAATATCAAGCAAGAAAGCAAGCTAAATAATCATTTCAGTGAGAAGTATAGTGCAAATTTCAGGTCGGGTACCACAAATGAAAAAAAGAAAATAGTGAATTGTTCTTCAAAACTTATACAGAACATAAAAAATGCAAAATCCAGTCAATGGCTATAGTAGTTAAAGAGAAAAACCATGAATAACCCCAACAAATAGCGAACAAGTTGGGTTTTAACATATATTAACATGAATACAATAATTCACCATAACACTTAGGCCTTGTTTGGATGTCGGAATACGTTATCCAATGCCAACTTTAACTAGTATTAGGATTTTTATGTGTGATTAGAAGTAAGGAGTTTAATTTTTGTTTCTTGAAAGATCGTGGCATCTATGATTTAGTAGGATAGTATATTTCATCTATGAGAAATGACTTATTCCAAAAAAAAATGATTTGAAGGCCGAATATAGCATTCAATTCTAGACATTCGATCACATCTTATCTACCAATTACCAAATACTACATTTTTCTCGAGTCAATCAAAGAAATATACCAAATAAGATGTTCATGCATCCAAATATAGCTGATTATGTATAATGTATAGCTTATCATATCAAAATTCAAATTTTTGCTATCACTCTTAACTATAACCAAATGCAGTTGCACCTGTAACTATAAGTTCCCTTGTATGTAACAAACATAAGATTATGAAGCTCTGCTTCTCATTCTACTAAGATCTAACTCCCAAGGGATCAAAATCATTCAAAATACCAAATCATACAACTAGAAGAATAAGAACTTCGCCACATAGGGAGAGATAGAGAGACCATGGGGAGATTGGAGATGGCGGGGGTTGTGGACGAGAGGGCCTTGAGGAAATTAAGGACGGCGACCTCGATCCTCGCTCGGACCTGCATTGAGAATCGTAGAACTATAGAAGCTAGGGTTTGATCCGAAATGATAAATTAGAAGAAATTAATAAAAAAACGGGGGAAAAATAGTGTGAAATCTAAGGGCGAGAGTTTGGAATTTGGATAAAGGGATCGGCATTGAGAATCGTAGGAACTATAGAAGCTACGGTTTGATCCGAAATGATAAATTAGAAGAAATTAATCAAAAAAAAAGGGAAAAATGGTATGAAATCTAAGGGCGAGGGTTCGGAATTTGGATAAAGGGATCGGTAAAACGTGAAAAAAAAAAAAAAAAAAAAAAAAAAAAAANCTGAGGAGGAGGGAGGATCTCGGCGGAGCAGAGACGTTGATCCGCGTAGAAGAGCGAGGATTTGATCAGATCCGATCCCATTCGAAATCGATCAGTCTCTCTCTCTCTCTCCTTCGATCTCTCTCTCTCTCTCTCTTCCTCTCTCTCTCTCCTTCGATCTCTCTCTCTCTCTCTCCCTCTCTCTCTCTCTCTCCTTCGCCCTCTCTCTCGCGGGGAAGTGAACGGAGTTTGAATCGCCCTGTGATATTTATACACTGGGATATTTGCATGTATATCCTTCACTTTACACTTTATTAGTATCAACTCTTCTATACATAGAAATGGTGCAAAATCCACGCTATGGAGCAGAAAAAAAAAATGGTAAACTTCAATAACCACCCCTGTGGTTTCGTATACCACCCATGTAGTTTCGCATTTTCTCATTTTAGTTTCATATAGTTAAAAGTATATCAAGTTAGTATCATGTGGTTTCATTTTTATTTTTTCGTCCACTTTTTCGTTAATATTTCTTTAAATTATAAGAAAAAACTTTAGATACCCTACCTAAGTTTATCGAATATTTACTTTAGTACCCTTTAGTTTTAACTTTGTCAGATAAAAATGAAACAACAAGACACTAAATTGCTACACTTTAAACCATAGGTTAATAAAGTGAGAAAGTGTGAAACCATAAGGGTGCTATTTAAATTTTTCCCAAAAAAATAATTATATTATTTTATATTTTAAAATATATAATTGCTAACTAATTTTATATAATCATATCAATAAAACCTATTATTTGGTACTATATTTATTTATTATTTATATAAAGATTACATTCTCATGAAATTCATGCGGAAAAGTTGGTATCGGCAATGGCGACCATTGATTAAGGGTGAAAAGGGATAGGATAACGAAATCGTATTCTTATTATTATTATTTTTTTTTCCGCTAACGTTCGATTTATATATATACTTTATATTATATTATATATATATATTATAAAACAGAACCCGCTCCACCACCCAGGCACGCACAGAAAAACACGAACAACTACAGAATACACAACGAATCGCCACCCAAACCAAAAACGAAAAAGCAAAGCATATATATATAAAATATATATATATATCGTAATACTATTTTTTATTATCATATCGCTGAAATGAATTTAGGATTATGATTTGATATTTTTAGATTTGAAATTTAAATCAAATGATATAAAACAATAATAATAATAATATAATAATATTATATATATATGCACATATACAAAATATTATTTTACTTTTTTACATTGTTTCCTAACTATATTTCTTCATATATAAAAAATATAATTTTAATATATAACTCATTATAAAATAATCGAATAATATATAAAATCACCTTTCTTTTCTCACAATATGTATTAACTATTTTTGCACCTTGATTGGCAATGAATTAGAAGAGTAGATTAAAAAAGTTGACTCGGAAGTAAAGGGATTTAGACTAGGAGGGCAGGTGAAATTGAGTCGGGCAGATCCAAAAATATAAAAAATATAAAAATAATAATACTAAAGTCCGGATATCTACATTCATATTCATTTTTTCTGATATCCGAAAAAAGTTAACTCTATAAAACCATATCCGTATCCGTATCCGTATCCGATCCGATCCAGATATTTTCTATCCGGATCCGAATATTTTCGAATAATATCCTATTCGTTTTCACCCCTAATAACCAGGGATGTTAATGGATACGGATACCCGAAATTTTATTCGAACCCGAATTCGAATGGAGCAGATTTACTAAATGCTAAACGGATATGGTTTCGCATATGAATATCAAAAATAAAAATCCAATGTATATGGATTCGGATATGGATTTTGATTATTTCCGACCTGAACCCGAACCCGAACCCGAATTTATTTTACATTATATATAATATGTATATAAAAATTTGATATTATATTTGAATTTGTATTTTAAAATTTAGATTTAATGTAATATATTTTAAAATATTAAAAAAAATAGGTTAGAACGTAAAAAAAATATTTTCAATATTAGCCTTCCAAGAGGAGTAAATTAGAAAGTCAGAAACTTTCAGGAGTATACAAGCAATTGCCCTTATTTAAAAATATCAGGATTTTTGCATGAATAATTTATGAAAGTTGAACTTTGTAAGAATATATTTATCTTTGACTATATTTGCAGGAACCTGTATGAAATTAACCTTATTTTTAAAATCTAGTCGTCTCACCTATCATCTATCACATTATAAAAGGAAGTATGCAAATGGGCTTATTAGAATCATTTAATTTGGCCACAATGTTCAAGTGTTTCTGTCAACAACAGGTTTTGGATTTTAATTAATGACATGAGACAGACTTTTTAATTAATTAGGTGTTAGAGGTTAGGTTTGGAAACCTTAAATAATTAGGTAAATTAGAAAGTTCGAAATTTTTAATTAGAAACAATTGCTTATATACCCCTAAAGAATTTCTGCCTTTTTTATTTATCCCTCTTAGAAGGTTAATATTAAAAATACCTTTTTTAATGTTTCAAAGTATTTCAAATGTATTCTTATAGTTAAATTCTGTTAGTGAACTATTAGAAACAACTTAAAATTACTATTTTACCCTTTTAAATGTGCTCTTTTATCATTACCAATTTTTTTAATTTGCACTTAAGTGAGGGACAAAAAAAATATTTTGATTTTTTACCTTTCCAAATATATCCTTCTATAATCACCAACTTTTCTTATTTGCTTTTAAATTATGGGCAAAATAGATATTTTCACTATTTTTAACTATGTTAAAATTTTAACTCAGATTTAATTCGAGATGACTTAACGGGCACTAACGGTAGGAATATTTTTGAATAATGAAGAAATATCTAAAACAATATATTTGAAATAAAAATTAAAAATAAATGAGATATGTCAAAAATTTTGAAGTGCATATAGGCAATTATCCCATTTAACTAAATAAAATGGCGGAGTGTGGGTATGAAAATTTAGTGAAGGTAATTGAGATTTTTGAGGACATGAGGATATTTCTATCACTTTCTGGTAAATGGTGTCGTGGCCGTCACCGTTGCCACAAGATTTTTAGAGAAGTCAGCAAATACAAATAGATTCAGGTTGGTGGAGCTCTCACCCAGATTAGTTCTGAATAGAATGGTGAATAAAGCCAAAGATATAGGTAAATGTAATTGGCTCTGAATCCGCCCATCCATTAAGTAGAGCGGGAGACGGAAGTCTCTTTCCTTCTTTGGATTTGTCCTGACCTGCTAAAATTTTACCGAAAATTCAATCTCGTCTTGTTAAATAACCGTTAAAGAATGGTATTTATATATTTTAATATTTAATATTTTTTCTCATATCTGGGCTTGAGACTTTTTATAAGGTCTATGATATGAATTTGAATTAAATGAAAGAAAATTAATAATGTTAGGAGTCTAGCGTGACTCGAATTAAGGACCCACTGCTCTGATATCATATGAAATAAATGAAATAATCAAGCTTAAGTTTTTAGAGTACAACGGTTGTTTCACATAGTATCAGAACTTGTTAAATAACTGTTGTACTCTAAAAATTTAAACTATTAGAGAACAGCGTTTATATATATTTTTTATATTTAACACTTCTCAATCTAGCAACGGAGAGATAAATGGGAGCTAAAAATAGAATTAAAATAAATCCGCCCGAAATCCGTCCCAACTTGACAAGAAATGAAGCAGGAGGTGAGTGACCCTCCCATTTCCGGCTCTGTCCCGTTTGCATCCCTAATCCTCGTCTAGTCGGTCTGGAAAATTATTTCTTAATTGATGACTACAACTTTGTTTTAGATTGTGAGAAAATTATGCTAAGTGTGGTAAAAAAAGTATGCTGAAAAAGTATTTTATTTATTTTCATATGTAACATCACATTTTGCATATTACTATAGTAAATTGGTTACGTTATATTTTCTGTGAAGTATATTTCTATTTGTTTTTGCTTCAACTCTACTTTATCATCAACGGGCCCTTTTTGAAATATCAATTATTTTTTAGATTAGAGAAAAAGGTATAGAAATGCATTTCACTATTGGCCATTTTGAATATTGGCTAGACAATATATTTCGAATTAAAACAATAAAAAGTTGAAAAAGGCAAAAACAATAAAAAAGTTAAAGAATCTATTTCAAAATGATTGATAATTAGGGGGTCCCTACATATATATACCTATTCTTAAATATTAAACAAAGTTATACTCGAAAAGTCTTAGATACAATTTGATTAGATATAACTATAAATACAGTATAGTTAAATGTACGTACAAGTAATTAAAAATAAAACAAATATAACTATATGTATCTTATTTGGTATTATGTATTAAAAAGCTTTTCAATTATAAATTATTTATTTGGTTATATGAAATTATAAAGTTCATTTACAAAATTTTATTATTTTATATATGAAATGATAAAATTATATATATATATATATATATATTTAAAAGGTTATAATTTAAAAGTTACTATCTTCAGCTACTGCAATTGAAACTGCAACCAAGTACTCCTATAGGTTAGTCTCCTTGTACAGTCATAACTGCAATAGTTAAATTGGTAAGCTTATGTTTTATTCAAAGTTACTATCTTCAAAGTTAAATTGGTAAGCTTATGTTTTATTCAAAGTTACTATCTTCAGCTACTGCAATTGAAACTGCAACCAAGTACTCATACATGTTAGTCTCCTTGTACAGTCATAACTGCAATAGTTAAATTAGATTCATATATAGTTATAACTATAACGCGACAGTAAATATATGCAATCAAACACCCCCTTAAATTGAAGCTTATGAGCCTATGAAAAGCTTTATATATATATATATATATATATATATATAACTAGGCTGGAATACTATCAATAGCACTAAGCTATTGGTGCTATTGATTTTTTTGTCCTTGGATTGAGAAATGGATGGTTAGGATGATGTGGGCCCCGTATGGTTGAGTGAGTGGTTAGTTGAATAGTATAATCTAACAGGTAAAAATAATCAAAGGATTAAATCTAACGGTGGAAAACTCGATGGCACCAAATCCTCGGTGTTATGAATAGTACCCCAATTTGTGCCAACACAGATATGACATGCATAACATGTGTAGTTATGATTGTCGGCGTTAATCAACTGACTGAAAAGTGAGTTTATGGGCTTTGACATAATTTAACTCATTTGGACGTTAAGCTTATTATTAAGTTCCTTGTCGTTATATCTAATATAGACTGTAATCCTATTCAATTTATTGGGTTCAATCTAACTTAACTTATTATTCTTCTAAGCGTATCGTCACAAGATAAAAAATTGGACATATTTTAGCAAATAATAAATAGTCAACAATATTTACTTATATATAAGCTTTGTGAATACTTTTTTCCACCGTATGCAAGGAAATGCTTGATACCCATAAATATCTTCATTTGAATCTTAGGAAAAAAAAAAAATCCATACCTATTAATTGCACCACCTACATCATTAAAATTCCATGGCCCTGTTAACTAACTCAGCTTTCTCCTTGTGTAGAGTCTGTAGACATGAAAGTGACATGCAAAAAAAAAAAAAAAAAAAAAAAAAAAATGCAATATATACATAGTATATGTATAAATTGTTAAACTTTATTAAAAATTAAGATCGTATTTTCTATCATAATTTTGATTTCTCTCTGAATTGTAGATGACGATTCTTTCTCTCTGAATTGTAGATGATGATTTTTGCTTATGATTCGTCATTGTTTACGATTTGTAAAAAAGCGAGATGTTTCGAGTCTATTCCTTTTATCTCCGGACATGAAGCCATCACAGAAAATTAGGATTAGAGATAGATCAGAACTTCCGTATGTTATATATATGCATAACCTAATGTAAGAATATGTAATCACGTCCACTCATCAAGCGCATGTCCAGATACATCTTAATCGTTAGATCGACCGTATCTTTATAGATCGTTTTGAATATATCGATTATATCTTTATAAATGCTTTAAATAAATCACATAGGCCATATCTAACATAAATATGTATACACATACACATAATATGGACTTTATAAATATGTAACTTGAGATATATTGCATTTTAAAATGAATAAATTAGTTAAAAAAAATTGCTACTAAACCTATTGTTACTTACGATTTTAGAAATTTCATAGTTTTACTAAGTTTCATGAGTGTACCAATTTTTTCTTTTTCCAGAATAATCAATTTGCTAGCAAATGGTCAAATCTTTTTCTATTTTACTATATTTCTATGGGGTTGTACTTATCCTCCACAAAACTGATTTTTTGTGTAACTAAGTTCTATATTAATGAAAATATGCAAGTTAAAAAAAAAAATCTATATTATGTCCTTCAAATTTTACTCTGATAAAATAACACTACAAACAAACTCTATCAGTATTTCAGATAAAACTTTAATGAAGAGCTTCCAAACGACGCCTCATTAGAGAGCCCTTATCGGCTGCAACATATTAATTTAGTTTATTTTGTCTCCATCTAATGATTTGTTGGATATTTTTTACTACTAAGATCTACCCTTATCTCTTGCTCTTTATCAGTACGGCTTTGCTATCATCCAAAATACAATGAACCAGTAAAAAAAATTTTAAATTGTAGAAGAAAAGATTATAACACTTCGAAAGAGATAAAAGTGATATGTGATGACATATTGAAGCTCTCCAACGAGTTTTTCCCTTATTTTTCTAAACCAAAAAAAATTGGAGAAACATTTCCTAACACCAAATATTTTAAGATACTATAGTTTCGTATTCACTCTTAGAATATTCAAATTAATGATCCACACTGTTAAATATGATTTAGGATATATAAAGTTTTTAGAAATAAAATTTTAATTTTTTTCGATATCGTTTACTTAGTAAGTAAATCATATCAAAATGAATAATTGAAATTGAACGATCTTTTAAATTTGAGAATATAACTTTTAAATTCAAGGTGAAAGATGTTGATATTGATCTAGATAATTTAAAATATTTTTTTTATCAAAATTTAAATAAATTTAGATTCTTTTACATCATTAAGCTGCAAACTTGCAATACTAGCCATTGAAAATTGATATTTTTAAAATGAATTGATCATAAAGTAAACTATATCGAAAAAATATAAAATTTTATTTTAAAAAACTTCATATATCCTAAATCAATTTTAACAGTATGTATCGTTGATTTTAATATTTTAAAATTAAAAATAAGATTATAGTACCAGAGTCCTATTACTATAGATAGTATAGTATGGGAGAGCCTAGTTCCCTATATATCTATGTTTAATCACCCACAAATAGTTAAAGCGATTGAAAGACATCTGACTTCTAGAATAATAGGTTTCTAACTTGAGTCAATCGTACTGCAGGTGTGAAAACATGATTCTTTTCATGTTTCCACAAAAATGAATGAATTTGTTTGACAACATAAGGTACTTTTCACACCATTAAACCTCATTGAGTTAAAGAGATAATCATAAACATGAACAAATCACAGGAGAGGAGTGAATATTAACAACTTCTCTTTTGATAAGGACATATCAAATCCTGTGTATTGAATATTTTGTTCATAAGATTTGAATAGTGACTATTACTTACCTATTTCTTAGGGGTAAAATTGAAATTTCAATCTATTAGTAGCAAAATACGAATTGTTAAGCTGAAAAAACTTACTATTCATATTGTTCTCTCGTAATAGTGTCAACTAGCTGAATACGAGTGAGCTGGGACTGACTTGTGTTTGGCTTATTTGTTAAACGAGCCGACCACGAGCTAGCTCATTAAAATATCGAGCTGACAAATTCAGCTCGTGTTCGGCTTGTTTATTAATGAGCCGAACACGAGTTGGCTCGTTTGTTAAACGAGTTGAATCCAGCTCGTGTTTTGTTCGTTAAAATCTTGAGCTGAAAAATTCAGCTCGTATTTGACTCTTTTATTAAACAAGCAATCAATCCCGAGCTCATTTTGAGCCGAACACGAATTACTTCACAAACAACGAGCTAGATTGCCAACTCTAATCTTAATCGATTAGGCAGTAGAGAAAAAAGGAGTAGGAACGGTCTCCAATGTGAGGCCGCCCAATTTGCTGCTTATGCGGATTTAGAATTCATACTGTTCTCGCAATAAATGACAGACGAAACGGTCTTACGTCGTTGGAAGAGGTGAACAACGGTCGAGGCCATTAAGTCTAGAGATGTCAACAGGTCGGATTCGGAGCGGATTTTTAAAAATCCGAAACCGAACCCGACTCCAAACCCGAGACCCGAACTTGAACCCGAACCTGAACCCGACGGATTTACAAAATCTATATCCAAACCCGAACCCAACCAAAAATCTGAAACCCAAACCCGAACCCGAATCCGAAAATTTGAATCCGAAACAATTATTTCTTTTTTCAATATTTCAAAATATATTATATTAAATTTAAATTTTTAAAATACAAATTCAAATATAACATCAAATTTATATATATATATATATTATATAATACAAAATAAATTCGGATTTGGGTTCGGGTTCGGGTCGGGTACAATCAAAATTCATATCCGAATCCATATCTGTCGGGTTTTTATTTTTTATATTTATATCCAAATCCATATCTATATCCATCGGATATATCTGTTTCATTCGGGTTCAGGTTCGGATAAATTTCGGGTATCCATACCCATTGACATCCCTAATTAAGTCCCCCCTCATTGGACGGTCCGAGTGTGACATGGTGCACCAAGACCACCGAAGTTATACTAGGAAGATCTTTTCTTCAGATTGGCCGCCACCGCGGCTGACCATTCTCCGCCCTCCCTTCCTCCATCCCTCTCTCCAGATTTCTTGCGTTTTCTCATCGAGTCAAAAGCGCTTCTCTCTCTCTCTCTCTCTCTCTCTCTCTCTCTCTCTCTCTCCCCCCAAAAGCGATTCTCTCTGTAAAAATGTATGGAGACCCCTCAAAGTGTTTGACGATTTGAGATACACCCCTCGTCTACTACTGATAAGAAAATTAAGTTTTTATTACTGGTTAAAAATTTAAAATTTTACCAATGATTAAAATAATAAATTTTAATCATTTTATCATTGTCTATTAATTTAAGATTTTTTTTTTTTTGCATTTAGCTTCCTCTTAAATTTTTTTCATAAATAACCCTACGAAATTTATAATTATAAAACTGGCCCTATCCCTGCTACGCAAGCATCATGTAAGCGTCATGTCAGCGACTGTGGAGAGTTAAGTTGAACACGGTAAATGATTCATCGTATTCATTCACCGTGTTTGGACGAGCTAAACAGTAGCCAAGTCTCGCAGTGCAGAAAAACTTAAAAAGTCTCGCAGTGCAGTTTAGTTTAAATATGATAAACCATTCATTGTATCTAAACATGATGAATGATTCACTGTGTTCAACTTATGCCAGTCAGCAGTTGATGTGGCGCTTGCGTGGTGAGGATAGGGCCAATTTTGTAATTATAACTTTCGTTGGGCTATTGGTGAAAAAAAATTATGAGGGGCTAAATGCAAAAAAAACGCTTGATCTAATTATTAAAATTGATTAAATTATTAATAAATTTAGTAATTTTGGCTAAAATGATCATAAATTAAGAAGATCTATGATTAAAAAATTATTAAAGTTGAGAGGGCAATTTCAAAAATGCATATAATTCAGGGGTTCTCCATATACCTAGTTAAAAAGTTAGGACATATTTAAAAATATTAGGACTTTGATGGAGATAATATATAAAAATTGTACTTTATATAGATTTATTGGCAATCCACTATATTTACAGGGATCTATATGCAATTAATCCAAAAAAATATAAAACCTGAGGGGAAAATTTCAAATACGTTATATTGTTGAGGGGCTCTCCATACATTTGGGCCAAAAACATTACAACCACACTGTTTTAGAGAGAGAAAGAGATGTGAGAGAGAGAAAGGAAGAGAGAGAAAGAGAGACATCTCGACTCCCTTTAATTCACGAGCTTTCACACCCCACTCCCATCTCTTTTCCCCTTCCCTTTTGCCCTCTCTCTCTCTCTCTCTCCCTCTCTCTCTCTCTCTCTCTCTCTCTCTACGATCTACCCACCCACCACCCACCTAACCCTAACCCCAATCCTCCTCCTCCTCCTCTTCCTCCTCATCCATGTAGAGAGAGAGAGGGGAGAGAAGAGAGTAGAGAGGAGAGAGAAGGAGATGGAGTCGGGGTCGGGATCGGCGGAGGGGGCGCACATCAAGGGGGTTCCGACGCACGGGGGGCGCTACGTCCAGTACAATGTCTACGGCAACCTCTTCGAGGTCTCCTCCAAGTACGTGCCCCCGATTCGCCCCGTGGGCCGCGGCGCGTACGGCATTGTTTGGTGAGCGAGGGCGAGGACGAAACCCTAATCTCCTGCTCTTTTTTTTTATTTTTTATTATCCTTTTGATCCGCTTGTTTTTGTCTCATTTGCTTATGTTTCCGTTTGATTTCTCTATATAAAGCTTTATTTTTCTTCTTTTTTTTTAAAACAAAAAGTGGCCACGCGTTGGGTCGGTTAAAAAAATGTGAAAAAAATCGTCTGAGGTCGAGGTTTTTTTGGTAGGAAAAGTTAGGAGCCTGGTGGAATTTGAACTCGAGAGTTTCTGCTCTGATACCATTTTAAAGAATGTAAAAGAATCACTTTTTTCTCTAAATTGTGTTTTTAATGTTTATAATAATATTCAACAGGATCATATATATTTTGGATTATTAGACTCGATGAGATGTTCACATATATTCCCTTTGCATAGAAGTTGTTATAAGGTGGAGCCTAGTATTCTTACAACTTGGCATGTACTGGAAAATTGTAATTCATAGCAGTGTTACCAGGGCATTGAGCACCCCCGCTGGACCTCGATCTGGATCGCATGTTCTTATGCATTTCACAATTTATTTGTGATCCGGATCACAAAAAGTGGCGAACTGAGAATAGTAGGAAAAGAATTTAGATTTTCTAGATGTACTATTACAGCATACATCACCGGGCACTGTTCCAGTTAACATTCATAGAGAGTCTGGTGGTACTGTCGAGTATTGAACTCTTAAGTAGAATATATTGAATTACGTCACAAAGTAAACTCTTGGCTATTTGTATTTCGTGACTTGGTGAGAAATGAGGTTTGAGGAGTCATATAACTGAAATCGTGGGGTTGGATGCAAAATCAAACTGCTGATCTTGCTGCTGTTGGAGGGACATGGACAAATTTCTACTTAAGATCTTTCTAGACGTATTATTCATTGAAGAGTTGCTTGTAAGATGGGCCTTTTCAGATTTTTCAGTCCTTTTGGGGTGTTGTTGAATGAGTACGGATATATGGTGCTTTTTCATGGTTGTCCAAATCATAATTTAATTGAATGTGCTAAACAGCTTATATTGGGTTGCTAAAAGTAGGGATTTTTGGAGTTTATCATTTTTCCTTTTTTTCCCCCCATCATCCATCTGGTCAAGATTGAATTGATACAGATCAACTGAGAGAGAAAGAGAGAGAGCTGATGATGCTTTACTCTTGAATATTAAGAGCTTTGAGAATGGTACTGTGATAATAATGGAGCAGTACTCCGTTGAATGCAGCCGATAGACATCGAGTTGCAGTGAGAAATGGTAGAATAAGTAACTTTTGTTTGCAATACCTTTTCCATGTGATAAGGTGTTAGATGACACAAAACTCTCGAAATTCGCATGCTTTGCTATAGATGTAGAATTTGCCGCCCTTGTAAAGCTTATTTATATTCTTCATTTTTTGCCTCCTCCATGCCTGTGTAAGCTATAAGTTGAAAAGAAATTTGGCCTTTTTAGGTTCCTTCGGAATTCCTTCTGAAATGTTGGATGTTTAAAAGCTGATAGTCTAGTCCTGATGTAGGATGGGATATAGGGTCCTTCGTTTTAGATGGCTCCAAAATATGATTTATATATTTTTCTTGAAAGCTTTTGAATTTTTGGAACTTTTTGAAAATCTTTTTTGAAAATTTTTGGAATGAAAAAAAGAAATTATAGTAATTACGAAAATTGAAGAAAATTTAAATAATTTAGAAAATTAAAATGAATAAAAAAAAAACATAGGAAAAATAATCAGGACTCATTCCTCAGAAAAAAAAGATTACTCATGCGCCAAAGCTCTAAATCATTTTTTTATCTATTTACTAATTACTAATATCATCATTCTCATACACTGAAGCTCTACACCTTATTTACACTATCCTTAGCCTTAGATACACATAACCAACAACGGATTTGATCTTATCTTAAATAACTAATTAAAGCAGCCTTATCTAGAGATTAAATAAACAATAAAATCTGAAATAAATTTAGATAAAACCAAGTAAGAGGATAGCTAAAAGTTATCATTTAACTAACTAAAAGATATTCTCAACTAATCTAATCTATTTAAAAAAAATGCCGAACTAAATCGGTTTAATCCGATCAATATAGGTTCAGACTTGTTCTGCATCAAGTTTGCTTAAAGATATGGTAATCTCATTTAACTAACTAAAAGATGTGCTCAACTAATCTAATCCAATTTAAAAAACGATCCGATCAACATACGTTCGGGCCTGTTCTGCATCAAGTCCGCTTGAAGATGTGGTATTTTTGTTTTTTGTGTTTATTATGTATGTATAGTATATGGAATTTTTTGAATCATCTATTTCAGTCATATCCCAGATAGTCCCATTTTGAAAAGTGATGGGAAACTAATGGGGTGTATCAAGATTGGGCCTCTAGTATGAGCAACTTGGGCTTAAGTATTTTGTGCTGTTTTAGGCCCAACAAGCTACTTATACTACTCGGTTAGGTTTGGTGTACTACAATTTCAAATAAGACCTTTGTTCTCTCTAGTCATTTTTTAAGTCAGTGTTTGGAATTCTTTTGGGACTAATTACTTTCACTTTTCCTTCTTTTTTTGCAGTGCTGCTACAAATTCACAAACACGTGAAGAGGTTGCGATCAAAAAGATCGGGAATGCATTCGATAATAGAATTGATGCTAAACGAACTTTGAGAGAAATAAAGCTACTACGGCACATGGACCATGAAAATGTAAGTTTGTCTACCTGCTTATTTATGTTTCATTTTCTTCAAAAAATTGTATGTCTCTTTTAATCAGGCTATCTATTCAATAAATTTGACCACTTTGTGAAAACTGTTATGCATAATTTTACACTTCTCCTTAGCTCTCAATTTTGGTTAACCGCATCTTTGTACTTCAGTCTGTGATCTTTAATTTTGAGCATTCAACATCGCAAGCTTGTGCAAGTGTTTCATTATAGTGAATGGTGGCTATGTGGCATTTTTCTAGTCCCACTAATGCGGATTGATGGGAAGTGCTATAATAAATGGTTATGTGAGTTCAGGAAAACATTTGCTTGAAACTAAAAGTTTTAAGGAATAAGGGCATAATTTACCCATTTCAATTATGTCTTAGTTGTACATAACGGGTTTGCTCGTTTATTATTGCTTGACAAAGTCATTTTTTCCACCGGGCTTCATGTTTAAATTTGAAGTGATGCTGGCCACCAGTCATGTTTATGAATGACGGATGCGCTTTTTTTTTCGGAGTTTGGACTTGAATGATTCAATTTAGCTGCTAAGGTTACTCTAGACTTTATGTTGGATGAATTTACTTGGAATTCCTTTGATTAATAGTGCATAATGTGCTGTTCAGGTTATTGCAATAAAGGATATCATACGTCCTCCAAGGAGGGAAAATTTCAATGATGTTTATATAGTTTATGAGTTAATGGACACTGACCTTCATCAGATAATTCGCTCCAGTCAGCCATTGACTGACGACCATTGCCAGGTTTACTTCTACCACATCGTGCATTACTTATTCTTGCCAACGGATCATTCAACAAATGCATTGGTGCACATTTATAGCCTATTATCATATATATATATATATATATATCAGTGTTTGAAAATGCCCGTCTCAGGCGCGCGCCTCAGCGCCTAGGCGCGAGGCGCAGGTCTCAGTGCCTCAGGGAGTGAAGCGCGTGCCTTAGACGTGCCTCGTGATTTTTACGTTTAATGTGTCTAGGGTTTGGGTTTTGAGGTTTTGGGATTTTTCAATATATTTTAAAATATCAAGAAATTGAAAAAAAAATTCTAATATGAACACTTTTCTTCTCCTTTTCTCTTGGTCGTTCTCTCTTTCTACCCCCTAATGGCAATAAGCAGCAACGGTAAGAAGCAAGAAACAAGAAGCAAGAACCAGCACCAAGCACTTTTAAGTTGAAAGTTGAAACATAATTTTTTTTTTTAGTTTGAGAACATTTATACATATGATTTCATTACTTTTTTTTGGTTATTTTGTTTTTATATTACTATTTTGAATTTTTTCAACGTAAAATATCCATTTAAATTAGCCTTATTAAGAGTGTTTTATTTTTATTAGATGTGCTGCCTCACCTTCTTGAGGCGCGCGCCTCGCAGTGCGCCTCGCGCCTAGGCTCCAGAAGGCCTTTGCACCTTGCGCCTTTTTAAACGCTGATATATATATATATATTTGTCTCTCTAGCTTTAAGCGCATCTTGTGTGTGAGATCGCGCTCTACTTATAATGATTGTGTAGTTATTGGTGAGCTGAGACATCTTATTGGAAAATTAGGTTTTGGTGTTTTGGATTTTCATTAGCTCTATACCATCCATAACATGAAGACCCTGCATATGTCATGTATATAAAGTAGAAGAGTAAATTCTGTGTAAAATCCATAACTTATAATGATTGTGTTGTTATTGGTGAGCTGAGACATCTTATTGGAAAATTAGGTTTTGGTGTTTAGGATTTTCATTAGCTCTATACCATCCATAACATGAAGACCCTGCATATGTCATGTGAATACTATCTTATAGGTTTATGTCATTTGTGAGGCATTGCTGATTGCTGGAATATTATGTTTTGCCAGTTGCATGCTAGGATTTTTTTTTTCAGGCAATTTTGGGTAGCTAAGAGCACTCCTAGGCACTTCCAACTGTTATCTTGACATTACCGCACATGCTTCTGAGTACTCCTATGGATAAAGCATTAATCTTTAATCTAAAATTGAATGGGAATTGAAGCAAGGCACTGTAAATTTGTATGTTGTGTTTCTTTTTATCTCTATTTGCTTTGGTGCATGACAACTGTACACTTGACACTTGAGTCTTGTGTTTAAGCTACAGACCTACACCATGGTTGTTTTATCCGTATGTTTGTTTATCATTCCAGTTCACTTTGTATGTGGGCAGAACTGTTTCAAATTTGAAACAACATATTTTATTTCATTATCATGATGAATGTTTTTTAAACATAATTGGAGATTTTAAGTTTGCCAGGATGACTTACTGTTATTAACTCGTGTTTACTTGTCAGTTTATCCAGTTAGTTTGGAGACTAAATAAAGATGGGTGTCATCAATTATTCTTTTTATAACTTATGGTAAGTTGGGTTTCTTTTTGTGAGTATGTGGATGATGATGTGGCCAGCTTAAAAGGCCGTTATAAGAGGCCTATAGCAGCCTTTTCCATTTGCACTGCGTAAAGAATCTCTTATGACCTTTTCCATTTGTTCAAAAGTTCCTCTTTTTATGGAGAAAGAAAAACCATTAATTTTTTTGTATTGTTTGCCACATTAGTGGTTACAAAAGTATAGTTTCTCAAAAAATCTTGAGTATCGAAAGAAGTCTTTTTAGACCTTTTCTAGACACTATTAAATGTACTTCTGCAATGCTTTGGATTCAAGAAGCTAATATCCACCTGATTTGCTATTTGACAGATAGGAAGTTTAATCGACCCTTTCTCATTTCACCCAACTGCTTCCATTTTTTTCAGTCAATTTTTTGAAAGAGCTTCTTTTTGAGAACTTTGTCCGACCAATTTGGTTCTTGATGAACAGAGCTAGTTCACTGTGCGTTTACAGGCCCTGATGTATCTAGAACTTGTTTTAGACCATCTTTCATTTCGTCTAATTCTCCTGTCCTTTCTTATTTAAACTATATAGGCAATATGTCGACAGTGGGTATATCGAACCTCAAATGCATTTGTATAAACCATTTGTATATATAAACCATTCGAGCTGTTCACAAGCTGGTGCTGAATCAATTCCCTGACCTATTAAAAATGGCCGCCCCTTCTAACTTACCATATGAAAATTAGGTACTGCTATGCTATCCTTGTGTCTAAAGTTTTAACCAGCCAACCGTGTAATAGATGCTATATTCTACTCTTTTACTGTATTATCATACATCTGAATGTTTATTTTTTTTTTCTGTGGCCATATTGCTCTCCATTTGTTTTTCTATATATTTTTTAAATTTGCTATTTAGTCATATTTGAGACATCCTTGCATTGATTCTTCTCCTGCGATGAAGATTGATTTGGGGAATCTTGTCCGTTTATCATGGAATACGATTTGATTTGAAATAAAATTCTATATCGCTATGTAGGATGTCTCTGTTGCATCGATCATCAACCAAAACTTTATTGTCCGTGAAGAGTAACAGACCTCAAATTTATATAAACAAGATGTATCTTAATACAGAACTGTAGATGCTTCAGTACGGTCCTTGATGCAAGTTTATTGTCACCACAAATGCTAACTGTTTTTGTTCCTGCATGCTGTTTTTGCTCTTGCTAAAATGTCTTTACATTCTTTTTTGCCACCAAATTAATGCCCTTGAATGCTTGTATAAGTTTTGCTAAACTAACGAGCCCATACATATATATTCCGTCTGGTTTTGAGGATTCTTTTTCCCTTGGAATAGTTCCCTAAATAGTCAATCAAGTAACTCATTACTTCTCTGGCATAGGCATAATATTTCCTTCATAATAACTTCTCTGTGTTAATTTGAGAGATCATTAGAACAGGCAAGGAAAGAAATGAAATCCTTGACCCTTTTATTTTTTGGAAAGAAAAATCTTGACCTATCATCATAAATTTATGATTGATCTAAAATAAATCTTGAGGAAGACAAATATCCATTCTTTATATTAGTTCATGTAGCAAAGAGCTTAGCTGTTGTCATGATGATTACCGAAATTGCCACCACTAAGTTTCATTTCTGTTTGTTTCTTCTATCATGAGATGTCACTTGACGATATGCATTAGTTGCATATTGGTTTTGGCTTGCTCACATTTGATGCTAGAGCAATAGGTTAGGTGGTCTCTTGGATAGAAGGAACTTGCTTGGGTTTTCTTCAATCCCAAAGGTTTGGTCCACAAATTAGATAAGCTTGAATTTAATGCTACCAACTATCCATCATGAAAGAAAATTATGGGGCACAGGGATGAGAAGACGTGCATTATCAGCCAAAAAATCAATCAGGTTTCTTATGGGTCCAGAATCTGTATATTCACATTACGGAGAAAAATATTAGTAATGAGGACGTCTACAGCCAATCAAGGAGAACCTGTGGGGGGAGAAAAAAAAAAAAATCATGTTTTTAATAGAGATAATCATGTGGTTTAATTGGAGGTTGGGGTCCCATGATAAGTGATGAAGAATAAAGTGATGTGGAGATCAACAATCAAAAGGGTAATGATGACTATGATCGAATGGGGCACTACCCCTCGAATAAATAAACAGATAGAAATGACTTGCAACATTAGTGACCACAGGCTTTCATCCAATTGTTTGTTGCTATTTTAAGGGTTTCGTAAAATTGTGTTTCAAGCTGCCGAAACTTACATGAATGTGCATTTGTCCAGTGGAATTTTCTATTTAATTATGTTGAAAATTTTTGGGAAATACTTTGTGAGAACCACTGTGCATAATGGTCACTTTCAACGTATTGGGTAAATTGGGTAAAATTCCAGTGGTCTTCAAGCTTTCACTGTAGGTTAAGGGTAGTCCTAAACCTTTCACTTGTTACAATCAAGTTCCTAACCTTTGTGCTTTACTGCAATCTGTCCTATAGTTAATATTTGTCAGACACATCAGTTGTTGTCCTAACGTCTGGCGAAGTGATGGTGATTGCATGAACATTTATTCAAAGAATTCAGGATCGGGGTCCGATTGCAACATGATGCTAACCATAGGGACCCAATTGTAAAACTTGAAAGGTTGAAGACCAAATTGAAGACTGTTTAAATGTTGGGAATCTCTTGTGCATTTTATGCTTATAAAAGTTTTACACTAGTCAATATAATTATGCATGACTGTTGGCTTTTCCATTGCAGTATTTTCTTTACCAATTACTCCGCGGGCTGAAATACGTGCACTCAGCAAATGTATTGCACCGCGACCTTAAGCCGAGCAATTTGCTATTAAATTCAAACTGTGACCTAAAGATTGGAGACTTTGGGCTTGCAAGAACAACTTCCGAAACTGATTTCATGACAGAGTATGTCGTCACTCGTTGGTATCGGGCACCCGAGTTGCTTTTGAATTGCTCGGAGTATACTGCTGCAATTGACATTTGGTCAGTCGGGTGCATTCTTGGAGAAATTGTTACACGGGAGCCTTTGTTTCCTGGAAAAGACTATGTTCATCAATTAAGGCTAATAACTGAGGTATGATTGAGATGCCCGTGTCTTGGTTTCTTGAATATTTTGCTAATATAATCATCTTGTTCTTCAATTGTGCAGTTTTTGTTTGCTGTTCTTGGGTTTTTTTGTGTTGGACTGTTGGATTATATATATATATATATATATACTTTTTACTGAAATGTCCCTCGTAGACAGTTCAATAAATGTATGGTGTAAAGATCTCCGTCAAGGGTCCATGCAAAAAATGACGAACTAGAGGGCTTTTTCCCTGTAAAATGGCCTTAAAAGTTTTGAGTTCTTGGAAAGTGTTTTGAGATTTATGACTCTTCTGTCTGTTTCCTCTCATGACAAAGCTAATTGGTTCGCCGGATGACTCGAGCCTCGGGTTTCTCCGAGGTGATAATGCTCGGAGATATGTGCGACAGCTCCCTCAATACCCGAGGCAACAGTTCCGCGCTAGATTCCCCACCATGTCTAGTGGAGCTGTTGATCTGCTGGAGAGAATGCTCGTATTCGATCCTAGCAAACGAATCACAGGTACTGGTCATATCCCTGTACTAAATCCTCGACCCTGGTTTATGCATTTGATATTTCCGTAGATAACTCAGTAAATACATGCCCTTATACTTGCTGAATTGATCCACAACATTTTCTAACACGAAACTAGTTCCTCTCATGGTTTGGACGACACCGGAACTTGAAATAGCGTATTCTTTGTTGGTATACATGTAAATGGCCCTGTCAATTTTGGGTGACAAATTCAAATCAATCATTCCTATTTCTTGCAGTCGATGAGGCTCTCTGTCATCCATATTTGGCATCCCTTCACGACATAAACGACGAGCCCGTTTGCGCAGCGCCGTTCAATTTCGACTTCGAACAGCCGTCGTTCACCGAAGAAGACATCAAGGAGCTCATATATAGGGAATCCGTGAAGTTTAATCCGGACCCGGTCCACTAAGAAAAAAACTTTCCCATGTACATTGCTATATGTATTTGCCGAAGATAGTTGACAGGACCTCTTGCTATTATTTGCTCTTCGAATCGGTACAAATCCGCCTCGGTAACTCGACGAACCCGGTGGCCTCTAGGGCCACTTATTCTCCTCACTGTTTGTACTATTGGTTGTATAATTTCGATGTTTCGGTGGAAGCTTGAGATAAATAAAGGCTCTTTTAGGTGTTTTGATACCACACACTCAGATATAATCTCCTCTCGGATTCTTCGTCTTTAGCTGAGATTGTACTGATGTTTTCTAAGAACTATTTGCACAAGTTGTGTTTATTTTAAGGAGATGTAGCATCATGTTTGGTGATTCTTGCACGAAAATAGTATTGCACTGAAAATGCTGTCTAATTTCTTCAAGTTTCTAAGGCTTAATTAGAAAATGCGGTGGCAAAAATCTTTTTTTTTAATGTTATTAGAAGGCTAAAAAAATTTAAAGGCACTTTTAGCCAGATGCTTTTAATAGCATTAAAGGAAGAAATATTGAAAAGTGTTAAAATATATTGCCTTTCATGTGTTTTTTGTTTCACTATTATAATAAGAGAGAGAAACTTGTGAACAAAAAAAGGAGAGGGAATTAAAACATCATTAGTAAAAATAGGAAACCAATTTGGTACAGGTCATAAAAATGAATGAAACATGTGAACAAAAGAAAAAGGGCAGAAGGCAAGCAACATCAGTGAAAGATGGGGCTGTCAGCAAACCAGGTGCAGCAAGAATAACGTGAGGCTTACCTTCATTAATAGGGCAGCACACACACCATTGGTTGGTTAATCAACTCACTTCAAATTTTCTCCTGATCTTTAAAACTTCAATTATTACAACTTCCACACTGTACACTTCAGTTCCTCTTCATTACCAGGTCACTTATCTAAGTCCTTCAATTTATTGCTAATCCAGCTATCAAATCATCTCTAAGAGTTAACATAATATCTACAGAATAACTAGTTCAGTTGTAACATCATCTTCGCGATTCGCTGCGGGTAGATAGTATTTCAGTCTATTCAAAAATTTTAAGATTAAAAATATTATAATCAAAGAGAAAAAAAAAAAAGACTCTATAGCTTTATTCTAATAACTCTATTTAAAATTCAATCAAACTAAATAGTTTTAGTATCTATTTTATAATTATGTTTTCTAGCTAAAAGTTTAAAGTTGGAGGATTTATTTCAAATTACTGAAACAATGAAGGTGTCTTTATCTTATTAAAATTGATTGGAGTAAAAAAGATACTATTACATGCAACTGATGTATGTAAACATTTTATACTCCGCAACTTATACTAGATAACAATACTGTAATCCGATCTACAAAATCTAATAATTAAAATTTTATTTCATGAATAAAATTTAAAATCTTTATTAAACAGTTTTAAATATGTGGTATATGTACACATATGCACCCGATATAGAGAATGAATAATTTCAAAAAAGAGATGATGAATCCTTGTTCATGCTTGGTGAATACTAATACTTCATACACCTAACAGTATATTAGATGATTGGTAAATTATCTGATAATTAGTAATATAAAATAAAATAAAATAAAAAATAAAAAATATAATATAAATTATTTAAATAATTTATTATACAACATAATTTATTTTTAATATATATTTTAGAGTCAGTTTATGGTCCACTCAGGTGGGTCCAAAAGTTCTTATTGAACAATTGGCAAGTTTTAATTGGTTAAAATTTATTTAGGATATACATGAGTCAGTTTACTATGACGGAGATGTGAAAAATTTTTTGTTGCAACTAATGCACATTAATACTCCATAGTCTCCATACATCGTACAGTATATGATTAGTGAAATATCTGATAATTAGTACCGCAATAAAACATATGATATAATATTTGTAATATAAAAATATTTAAACAAATTGTTATACTACAAATATTTAAATAAACACGGGGCACGTCCAATTAGGGATGTCAATGGGTATGGATACCCGAAATTTTATCCGAACCCGAACCCGAATGAAACGGATATATCCGATGGATATGGATATGGATTTGGATATGGATATAAAAAATAAAAACCCGACGGATATGGATTCGGATATGGATTTTGATTGTACCCAACCCGAATCCGAACCCGACCCGAACCCGAATTTATTTTGTATTATATATAATATATATATAAAAATTTGATGTTATATTTGAATTTATATTTTAAAAATTTAAATTTAATATAATATATTTTGAAATATTAAAAAAAAAATAATTGTTTCAGGTTTAAATTTTCGGGTTTGGGTTCGGGTTCGGGTTTCGAATTTTTGGTCGGGTTCGGGTTTGGATATGGATTTTTAAAATCCGTCGGATTCGGGTTCGGGTTTGGGTCTCGGGTTTGGAGCCGGGTTCAGATTCGGGTTTTTAAAAATCCGCCCCGAATCCGACCCATTGACATCTCTATGTCCAATATTCTCTTAAGACACATGGAACTCTCTCATTGGCTAGTGCCTTAAATTGGGACGTGGCACATTCAGAGGCTATTTTATTTATGTGATGTTATTGTCAAATAATATATTACTGTAGAAGTTGAAATAGAATACTCTCAAGAGCAAACAAGTTTCATTGCCGTCTATTTATTTTCGATAATAGAGCCTCTAAATTGATGATCGGTACTCTTGAACATGATCTATACCACTTGAAGTATTCAGAAATAAAATGTTATATCTTTTCGATATTCTTCTTTTGTCCATCAAGTGAATACAAAAATAAACGGCTGAAAATGAATATCCTTTAGAAAGTGACGATAAGAGTGTTATAATTCAGATCAAGAGTGTAGATCTTCTTCTAAACAGTTTAAAGAATTTTCTAACCAAAATTCAATTAATTTGGATATCTTTACGCCGTTAAACGAAAAAACATCTTACATCGACCTTTGAAATTACAAATTTTGAAATTCTTTGATCATTAGGCCAACGATGTCGAAAAGATTTGAAATTTAATTTTGAAAACTTCAAGTGGTATAGATTATGCTCAACTATAACGATCGTTGGTTTAGAAGTTTCATCATCAAAAATAAATGAATGATAACGGAGTTCGTTTGCTACCGATAGCATTTCAGCTCAACTTTTATTATAGAATATAGATATAATGATTCAACTACGGCATCTTATCTTGAGACCACATAGTAATTGAATCAGTAGCCACACTATTTAACTAACTTCCGCACGGACCAAATCATAATACTTCCAATGATTTATCCGCCGTGTTATCTGCCATGTTATCTCATAACATGGCATGGTAATAAATTAAGTAGTCATGCCATCTCCCAAAGATGGCATAAAAATAAAGATAAACTTCAAATATCACTCCAGTGGTTTCACACTTTTTTACTTTAGTATCTTGTAATTTAAAGTGAATCAATTTAGTATCCCGTGATTTTATTTTTCTCTTTTCATCAGCCCCCTCGTTAACTTTTCGTTAAATCATATACAAAAATCTTCAAATTCCCCGCCTATAGTTTATCGAATATTCACTTTAGTACCCTTTAGTTTTAATTTTGTCACTGATTTAACAAAAAAAATTAGTGAAAAGNATTCATAGGATATGAACGTGATACACTTTAAACTACAGGATACTAAAGTGAGAAAGTATGAAACTATAGGGATGGTATTTAAAATTTTTCCTAAAAATAATATAACAACTGAGTCAACTATCAGTCACACCATGCCTCCATTAGAAAATAAAATGAAGCTTGTGATAGAGTGGATTGAGTGAAATAGATGTTCAAGTTTAATACATCAATTAACACATCAAGTTCAACAAACCAAAGTTCAATAATAATCTAAGAAGACGATGCAGAACAAGAAGAAAGAGAAGATCCTTCACATCTCAAAATTCGCACAAAATGATACCAAACAAAAAGAAACTTAAATTAGACTACTAAAGAATTTAACCAATGCCACATACTGTAAGGTAGAAATTTTATCATACCAACATCAACGAAACACGACAAACTATAACTCACAACTAGCCATTAATACAAATATCTAAAATGATACCAATACAAGCTCCTTTAGCACACGATAACAACACAATATAGAAGTGCCATCAATTCACGGAAGCGCGCTCTATATCTCATTTGAGAGGAAAAAGGAAGTCTCTCATAGCTATATACAAAACCTATCGGAAAGTATATCATTATAACTCTCTGTAAAAATTGAGGCGGTTACCCAAAGCGAATCGTCCCTCACTTGAATCATCGCCGATTTGCAACGAAGAGACGGCCTGAGCAGCTATGAACCCAGGAGAGATCTCAGTTTGTTGGCCAGTTTCTTCAAAATACGGAGCAGAGATATTATCTCTATGAAACCCAAGAGAAGGAAATGATTGTCCGGCCCCCCAGTCAGTCCAATTCCCCCCAGAAGAATAAGCACTGGCCTCCCAACCCAGTCCTCCAAAAGGATATGTCGAAAAGCTCTTTTGAGATGCCATTGAAGGGCTTATGCTGCTAGAATAGCTGCAAGGGTCGAATTTTCTGTAGTCTTGAAGCATCAAATGACGGCAGGGCTCGTTCGCATCTTCTTCTATTAGGACCTGAAGGGCAACTGCTTCGGCTATCGCGGCTCCTTCCTCGTCCAGCCGCTGCTGCTCTTCTTTCTTTTTCTGCTTCTTTTTTTCTAATTCAGAGATTATGGCCGCAGAGGTCGCAAGTGCTTTTTCTAGACGCCGCTTTTTCTTCTCAGCTTGTTTCAGGCGGTCCAACTCGTCTTTGGCCTGTTTCTTCTTTCCTTTCTTCAAGACTTTTACTGATTGGGCGCGCCCGGCTTTCTCCATGGCTTTTTCTATCTTTCTATTACCTAATCTCAACTGAATAAATTTATTTCTAAATTTCTAAGTGCGCTTTAAGGAGATCTCCAAAGTTTCTGAACTCTTTTTGAAGCTGAAACCTACTTGACAGATACCCGCTAAAGAGCTACACACATTCAGGTCTGAAGGAGTACCTGATTTTGCGAAAGATGCAGTCCCAGAAAAAGACAAGAGGGCAGAGGAGGAGAGAGGAATAATAAGCGCTCGTCAATGCATCTGTTTTAGCTTTTTTCCCCAGCTTTTCACAGCCCAGACTTTGGCCCATTGTAGTCTCACCACAATCAGTATATGATGATGTTCACAGCACGATATGAAGGGTGAAAATGTACAATGGAACAGCTCATAAGGCTCTCCTACTGCATGGGGAAGAAAAAGAAAAATTAAAATCTCCAAAGGAAAAAACTTTCTTATATAACAAAACAGCATAGTAACACAGCTAGGGAAAACGAAGATCAACCAACAAAGATATAGGTTATGAAAGTCTTCCACCCTTTAGACTATATTCATTATATTTTAAGGATTATTTATTTGTGGTCCAATATCTTTTGTTGAGTGCACATAAATATAAAGTAAACACAGTTATTTCATCGCTCATTTATTCCCTTTCCCTTTTGCGACTCTTTTGGCCAAGCAGTCCAAAGCATGCCCTCAGAGGGAGGAAGAGAAAAAAAAAAGACTTAACAAAGATTGGTAGAATTGGTGCCAAAAATTTAAGGCCTTCAGCAACTCATAATATACATAGATGCTCCACCAAGTTGTAACTTGTAACATCAACAAACTCTGTAATATTTTCAGACAATCACAATCATAGTAAGAACTTAATTCTTCCAAGTGTCAAGAAGTGTTGAATAAATGACAATTATATAGCAAAGAAGCAATAGAAGGATTTAAATGAAGTTAATTTAATCTCACTTCTAGCCACAAGATGTAAGGCCAAATGTCCAACTCCCACCCATGACCATTACCTTCAGACTATGAAAAAAAAGATAAGTAAGGTAAAGTCTGCTGGAAATATTCCGACAAACCCTTTAAAGCACTTAATGAGCTTCTCACAGAAGCAGCAGCTCAAAATACTTGAAGCTTCTATTTCAGGAATTTTACTAAACAAGTCATCACTACTTCAAACAGCTCTACCGCGAGAGCACATAAACAAGCTGCTCCAGCTGGGCCAAAAGTCACACAGGCAATAGGGAAAATACCAGATAATTATAAGAAGAGAATGATATACAGCACATGAACATTCTGCTACGTGGTCGGTCAAAAAACCAAAAGATCTTCCTGTGACGTATTTGCCTGATGATTTAAAACTTATCCAATACTTCCTCTTATAAGAATTTCAACAAAGCCTAAAACAGAGCATTATATATCTAAACCACCCATATAATACACACTTATGACAACCCACCAATACCATAAAAACAAATCTCTTAAAAGTGCTAAATGCCCCAAACATTGGCTAATTTGTCACGGGCCACAACTGTTCTACTCTTTTATCTACTCTTCTTCGAAACCAAGTAATTCGCCCCATAACTAAATCCCAAATTCAGTGAATGAGCAATCGATAGCTTGTCAATGAGGCCACCAATACTTATCAACCTATCAAAATTCTGCACCAATTTAAGTAAATATGCATGATCCTATATCCTTTTACTAAATTCCTTACTGCAATCTAAATCTCGGTATTCTCTGCTCGCCCCAACTAATTCGGAACGCTTCGAGATCGAATAAATCCAAAATTCACACCCTTCTTATCCAAATTCTACAAAAAGATGGTATCCTCATTCGATCCAAAGCTAATTACCGCTACACTCCAACTCAATTCCAAATTAAACCCTAAATTAAACTAATTTGTCACGGGCCACAACGGTTCTACTCTTTTATCTACTCTTCTTTGAAACCAAGTAATTTGCCCCATAACTAAATCCCAAATTCAGTGAATGAGCAATCGATAGCTTGTTAATGAGGCCACCAATACTTATCAACCTATCAAATTCTCCACCAATTTAAGTAAATATGCATGATCCTATATCCTTTTACTAAATTTCTTACTGCAATCTAAATCTCGGTATTCTCTGCTCGCCCCAACTAATTCGGAACGCTTCGAGATAGAATAAATCCAAAATTCACACCCTTCATATCCAAATTCTACAAAAAGATGGTATCCTCATTCGATCCAAAGCTAATTACCGCTACACTCCAACTCAATTCCCAAATTAAACCCTAAATTAACACTAATTGCCGCCGCCCCACCCCCCCCCCCCACCACCAAAAAAAACAGCCGCTTTTCTTGATTCATTAAGAAAACCCTCGAGCCTAACATCTCTATAGAATTCTCAGATCCGAGCAAAACTAAACACAACAGATCCTCAATTCAAATCGAATTACAGCAAATTGTAAGGACGAAATCCAAAACGAAAAAAGTAGGGTTTACCTGCTGGTAATGAGGACGATGCGGTGGATCTGATCCCTCTTCGTCCTCATCAACCCTAGAAAGAGGGAGGAGGGAGGGAGGAGGGATCCGATCGATTTAGCCTCGGATTTTGGGGTGAGGGAAGGGTTTGGATCTGAGATTTGTTACAGACCAATTCTCCACAGAGAGAGAGAGAGGAGAGAAGAGAGAGAGAGAGTGAGTGATAGGAACGAATCACGTGGGGGGGGGGGGTCACGTGCGTGGTGACGGGTCCACGAAGGCACGAAAAGGGTATTATCGTCATTTCACAACGATCCGGTGCATGATGAGGCGCACACTCGCTAGGGAATTATTCGGTGGACCGAGGTCTATAGACCAGAAACTAAATTGTATGAAAAATCACCTAATTTTAATTTTTATTACTAGGGCATTAAATAGTCATAAAAAATTTATCTACTTTCAATTTTGAATTTTTAATTTTGAATTTTTTTTCCTAATTTGTAGATAGCTATCAAAAATATCGAAATTGCTGTGGCCTTAGATCAAGTTTGGTTCACGAAAGACCGGGTCTAGTAGGTTAATGATATCTGGACCAACCGGTCCGGGTTTTGCTCATCCGGTTCAGACGACAATCGGAAGAACCGGACCGGGTTTCATCCCAAACCCAAGCCGGTTCGGTACACCACCTTGCGACCTATTTGGAGCGAGCGAAGGCGAGTCGAAGAGACTCTCTCGCTCTCTCCACCACACCGATCTCTCTCTCTCTCTCTCTCTCTCTCGCTCTCTCTCTCTATCTCTCTCTCTCTCTCTTTGGCGTCTCCTCTCTCTCCGGCGATCTTGCAGCGGCGGAGGCGGTGGCGGAGATGGTGGGGGCGGCGGAGGAGGCGCGGCTGCGGCGGTTGGAGAGCCAGGTGGAGAACGGCGGCGGCGGCGCGTGGGAGTACCTGTGCCTCGTGCGCAAGCTCAAGCTCCGACGATCCGACCAGGTGCTCCGCCACGGACTCGCCCTGTTGAACGATCCCAGGGCCCGATCCAAACTCGGCGGAGAAGGTCTCGTTTCGATCTCTTTGGGTTGTTGTTAGATCCCGCGACGCGATTCTCATCCCAATAATTAGATATCTTGTTATTTTGTTGAGATTGTTTGGATTCTGGGGTTATTTTGGTGGAGTGGATTTAATTCTTGTTAATAATATCTCAATTTAATGGTTGCTATTGTGAAAGTTGTGATCTTTGAATAGGTGGCTTAGGCTTTTACATTTGCTTGGATTTTTATGATTAATAAGTGGATCAATTTAATGAAGGGAAAGTGGATTACACAGGCGCAGTGATAGAACCCAGTAGCTAGTCCAATATGATCTCATGGTTATATTCTTCAACTCCTGGTAGATTGAATCAGGTGCCCTTGTGCGAGTTGTGTAAGTGATTGTTCAAAAGTGACCTTAGTGCCATGTGTTCTTAGGTTTTATTCTATGTTCGATCTCGGTCATTAATGAATACTTTGAGGTTAGGACTTTTGCAAGACTTAGGACTATAAGACAGTTTACAACCCATTTAGGATGTGTTTTTAACTGCGAAATTTATGCAAGTTTGCGATTTGTTTGACAAGAACACTAGTCTGGTGTAGTTGTTGTTGTAAAAGGCTTTGGTTTATGTTTAATATATTCATTTATCTATTATGTAGTGCAAACCTGAAAGGATACTGGTCATAGAAGATATGGAAAAAAAAAGTTGTCTAAGGGAATTTGATTAACACTAAGGATTTACTAAGGATTATGTGTCGACTGTCGAGGTATGGATTTGTGCTGAGGACTGGCTGGAACGGCACACTTTAGACAGAAGACGATATTTTGTACTGCTGACACAATATATATGTGCTTTTTTTATTTGAAATATGGTCAGCAGCCACTAACCACTAGTAATGGAGAATCTTTCAACATCGGATATTCTGCCAAATGGCTGTACACATCGCTTGAAATTATTGTTAATCAATTAGTTTTATACTGTTTTAATGTAGATTTATCACAGTTTGTTCAGTACCATAAGTGTTGTACTTGTGATTCAATCACCTTTCTTTGATTTGGCACTTTAAATAACTGATTGAACCGTTTTTAAGACCAAAAATGTAATTCTCATTGTACTGTTTACTAATGCAGAATGGACTCTCTATGAGCAAGTAGCCATCGCTGCAATGGATTGTCAGAAGCTTGATGTTGCAAAGGTAATGAAAATTTTTCTGAGTCACATATACGAAGTTTCCTCTACTTACACCTTTTCTACTTCTTCCATGTTATTGTCTTACTTGCTGTATCATAAAATGTTAATTGCTTATTGACTGCATATTGTTTTTGGTCTAGTTGTGCTATTTATTTCGAAAAATTTGGTCTCAGGTGCATGCAAGTAGTTTATAGAGATCTTACACTGTTTGCATGCATCGTGTGTTCATATATCTTTCTTTTCTTGGTTTCTGTACATCATTCTGTTGGCCTTGTTAATTAATTGCTTACTTTTTACCCGCAATGGGCCCTAGTTACCTGCCATCTGGATCTGAAATCATCAATTATCACATATATGTTGGGATTCATTAGGAACCAATACGGTGCATCTACACAAAAATCTGACCTGATATATTGGGTATGATTTGGAAAGGATTCCCGATTAGATGCTGATTATGTGTCATATATTCAGATTCACCTACTGTATGGATCTGAGGATTAACTCAGTGGCCCGCCTAACCAAGTATTTCGAAAATAAAAGAAGTCAAACTAATTTTGAGAAAATATGGTGTTTCATCCCTTAGATATTTACTTGTAGGAAAATATGTTATGGAGCAATAGTCCCGATCGTCGCTGGCAGCCTTTAGATGGATTTTTCTTTTCCTTTTTTCCTTTTATAATGCAAATAATAAATATTAGGATATACGCATACATTATTGAAGTACGAACAGGATAATCTTGATTGTTCATGCATGTTATAATGTTCTGCTTCAGAAAAGTTGTAGCTTTTGATCTTAGTGATATTTGAGTGCCTTAAATTTTGTAGAGTTTATATTAGTTTTTTAAGCTGTTATGTTTCATTGCGAAACTGTGGAGAGTAAATACTTTATTAGAGAGTTTGGTAAGGCCACCAAGATTGTTGGCATAGAATGCCATTATCAATGTTCTTTGCTTTGTTCAATGATCTCATATTTTGCTACTCCTAATTTGTACTTCCTCCAGTAAAAGGATATGGTAATAACGTGTTCCTTTTTGAAACTTATTGTAAGAGCAGATGTTCTCTATCTTATTAAGCCATTAGTTATGTTCTCTTCGGAAAGCAATGTGAATTAATTTTTACTTATTCTAATTTTGCAGGATTGTATTGCGACTCTTTCAAAGCAGTTTCCCTCTAGTGGCAGAGTCGGTGAGTACTATTACATGGCCATCAAATTGCATAATATCTCAGTCGTGTAAAGTAGTATACAACTTTTACCGCATGGAACTGACTACTTTGAAATGATCCCTCCTTTATTGGGCTGTGAATTTGGCACAAATGACCACATACTATATTATAAAGTTCTAGAAAGTATGGAATTTTTAGCATGCTACATCATAAGCATGGTGACGTTTTGGTGTCTTCATAGATCCTAATGTTAGGAACTAACAATAATGGTACAACATAGGGTGAAATAACATATACTAGTCTTTGTCATATAGGTTGACAATGTAACGGGTGCAGCATCTTTGTGGGTGGGAGCAGCTAACTAACGATACCTATAAAAATCTATCTTAAGGGCTTCTTGATGTAATTTGAAGGGAGTTGAGAAAAGGAAATATAAAATGGTTATTTAATCAGTAATGTCAGAGCCATGTTAATGCCTACAAGAATAGATCAGTCCTCTTGCAACTATCATATGGTGATTTCTGTAGGCTTGTGATTTCTGCAGGCTTGAGATTGTGTTTAAAAGATGGTTCACCAAGAATTTGCTTAAACACTCTTGAAGTAAAGATACAAATATCATATCACAGATTTCAGTTTCTATCTACTGGTCTATGCCAGTAAGTTACAGGAGTTTATGTACAATTCAACATTTACTCTTGCATTGAAAAGGTGCCTATTTATCAATTGATTGCCGACACTTAAGAATTTTCCCTCAAAACACAGAGTAAATTGAGTAATACACAGTTGAATGCAGTTGTACTTCTACCTTCCGCTTCAACTTTAGCCGACGTTATTGTTGGCTTGATGTACTCCGTAGGTGTGGAACCTTTTGTAGTACAGTGGTATATTTACAAAATGGGAGGATTCTGATGCATAGTACACTTTCTATTTCACATGCAAATTAGCTTTAAATCCTTATTGGTGCTATCCCATCTCTTAGTCTTGCCTTGGTTTCTTTGGAAAATTTTCTCAGGCAGATTAGAAGCGATGATGCATGAAGCAAGGGGAGCATGGGCTGAAGCTGAAAGAGCTTATGCACTCCTTTTAGAGAACAATCCATTTGATCAGGTAATTGTAAAATTCACTTCTTAAAATGCCAATTCTGGTTCTAATGACCTATTTGGTTTGACCGGGGCTTTTGCAACAGTGCTGTTTAGTTCTGCTGTTCAGAGAAAGCTGTAACAACTTCCTAACTATAATTGTCCAACTGCTTCTCGCTACAACAGAAGCAAAAGCTTCAAATCAGAACTTCTGTTCTTGGGGTCTAAAACTTATTTCAACTTCATCCCATAGCCAAAGCTCCACTCTTTTTTTTGCAAAGTGTCTCTCGGCTGCTTTTTGGAGTAGAGAAGCTGTTTCAGGAGTTAGGACTATTGAATTTAGTATGTGGGATTTTTGGTGCCCAAGAAATTCTGCTTGAAAGGCTAACCAATGCTGCCTTTTGATTGGAACTACTTTTTGATCCCTCTGGTCTAGCCAAGCATCATGAGTATATTTTTGTATCTCCAACCGCCGCTCATTTTAAGAACTCTATCTCTAGATAACTCAGAAGAGGAGGGTTGCCATGGCCAAGGCACAAGGAAATATCTCAGCTGCTGTCGACTATCTCAATAAATACCTGGAAATGTATGCAATTAGTTTCCTCTTCCTGCTATGCTGCTGTTAGAATCCTTTTTTTTCGTATGACTACAATCACAAATGAAATGCTGAAATAGTTTGATTTATCATCAGATTTATGGCAGATCATGATGCCTGGAGAGAGCTTGCAGAAATCTATGTATCCCTACAAATGTGAGTTCAAATATAATTCATGCAAGTGAGATTTCTAATTCGGTGCACATTAACTAAAGCCGTGTTGTTTCTTTTCGTAATTAGGTATAAGCAAGCGGCCTTCTGTTACGAGGAGTTAATACTTGCTCAACCAACAGTACCTCTGTATCATCTAGCCTACGCAGAGGCAAGTATCTCACCTGTAATATGTTGTTGCGTCAGAGCACGATATCTGATCACCATGAATTTTATCAGCTAATTTGACAGTTTATCTGATATACAAAATTATAAAAAGAACCAAATGTATACGTAGTATTCACTATTCATGAATTGCATGCATGGCTGATCTTTCCCAAAAGCAATCATATTATGGAATTACAGAGATTTTATTGTAAGATTAGAAAGTAACATATAATTTTCAGAGAAAACAAAGAGTTGATTGAAGTTGGTATTGTAGTTTTGATTGCTTTCGGTGATGATAGTGGAAGTTTCATCTTTAGGCACTTAAATAAAGTTTTACGACATGCCTTCCCAGTCCACTTATATTTTCCGTGCTTCCTTGCTGTATTATTATTATTATTATTTTTTAGTAATATCATATTCTTCCTTTTATGTATTCCCCTATGTATTCTATTTTTCTTGATTTATCAAATACTTGTTCCTAAAGCTCGTTGACGCAATTATGCGACTTTTGTCTCATTGATCATTCTCTTGTACTTGTTAGGTGCTTTATACTATGGGGGGTTTAGAAAATCTACAAACAGCCAAAAAGTACTATGCATTGACGATCGAGCTGACCGGTGGCAAGAACACTCGAGCTCTCTATGGCGTATGCTTGGTAAGAAGTATCCAAATATTTTTCTCAGCATTTTACAGTAATAAAAACAAGATTCACAATATACACTTCTTTTTTTTCCCTTTTCCTTTTTTCAGTGTAGTGCAGCGATCAGTCAACTCACAAAGGGGCGGAATAAGGAGGAGAAAGAAGGCTCCGAGCTCCAATCTCTGGCAGTGGAGGCCTTAACGAAGGATTACAAGAAGCGGGCTCCCGCGAAGGTCCCTCTTCTCACGAACATGCTGAGGAACATGAAGCTCACCTCATAATCCTAACTACTGTTATTATTTCGCAGTTTTCGATAGTAACACCCGATCGGAATTAGTGATTCAGCAATGATTTATTTCGATGAGGCTATTAATGTGTTGATTTTGCTTTTGATATGTCTCTGCGGATTGTATAAAAGCCGAAAATTCAAGCCAAATCATGCATTGGCCTCGTTTAGTCGAGCACTTTGGTTTTAAGTTTCGATTTCTTTTAGCATAAGGGCTGTCCCCAGTAGAAGCAAGGCACTTTCTACTGTGCTTGTAAGTGGGACAAATTATTTAATTTTGGCTACTTTTCGATCAACTCAACTTAATTTTCGCCGAGTGCTTATATCTGTGGGTGCCATCTGTGGGCGGGCACGGTCGAGCTCATCTTAGCAAAGCTTCAATAATAGCTTTTCTACTGATCTCTAACAACCATCAATTTCATGTTGGAGTTACAAGAAGCTTCAGAATTGTGCTTTCACCGAGGGTTCGAAAGCCTATTTGGGCTCCATGCTTGAGATCAAATTTGGTTATTCTTAGCATCGCAGATGATGTTTCTGGTGAGAACTACTGCTGATTCTGCTTCTTTTTTGGCTTATCTTTGGTTCTTTTGTTTTGTCCTCTGTTGCTTCAGTGTAGAATTGTATGATGTGATGCGCGCGGGTGAGTATCCGCTCGCAATCATAGTTATGAGTTTGATTAGCAAATGCATGGCTCCTCATCTGAGGACTTCATAGGCTTCTCTGGATGTAGGAATAATTTATCTTGCGAATGCATGTGCAGTATGAAGTTTTCTTTTTTACTTTCCTGGTTTGTTAAACCTAGGAAATTGATTGTAATTGGTTGTAACGTTGTACTGATCGCAATATTTTGAGGTGATTTTATCAAATCTGAGGAAAATGAACTAGAGAATTGAAAGGGAACTAAATGAAAATATGCAAGTACTTATCTATTAATATTTTTCGACAACCAATTAGCAGACACTTTCTTTGGCAACAACAACAGCCTGTTTGGCTCGTGATTTATAATATTTTAATAATTCTTTGTATTTTCTATTGAAAATATTTGAATTATTATTATTTAACTCAAGTTGGATAGTTGACAAAAGTATTAGGGAAGCAGTGGAATCATTATAGAACATTAGATGGTAGAAATACTTAATTATTGTTTTTATGATGAAATGACTAATAGTTCATAATTAGAATATACTAATTCTTCATAATGTTTCACCCAAGTAGATTGAGAAGTTAAGAAAACAATTTTAAATATTCTCCCTGTGGTTTAGCATTTTCTCTTTAGTACTTTGTGGTTTAAAGTGATATCCTGCAGTTCTATTTTTTTCTTTCGGCCGGCACCTCTATCAACTCTTCGTTAAAACATATAAAAAAACGACTTCAGATGCCTCCTTGTGGTTTATCGAATATTCATTTTAGTATCATGTGGTTTGCAAAATTTTGACTTTCGTACCTTCTGGTTTTAATTTTCTCACCAATTTAACGAAAAAATTAACGGAGAAGGTAATAGAAAGAGAAAAACAAAACCACATGATACTAAAGTGATACAGTTTAAACCACAAGATACGAAACTGAGAAAGCGTTGAACCACAAGGATGGTATTTGAAGTTTTTTCATAAGTTAATAACATATTTTTCATTCCTCATATAAAATATACAATATATGTTCAGGATATTACAAACTTCAAACTAAATGACTCCTAGAGGAGATCTCTTTTACCTCACACTACCGCGCGCTTGATAGGGGCTGTTTCGTTGGGGTTTACTTGTGGATGAATTGCACAACCCGTGAAAGTAGGATGGGCAGTTTTGGTACGGCTGTGGAACTCAACTTCGCACTCGACCAGCAAGAAATCAGATGGCGAAACTCTGCAGCTTCGGCGCGCTCAACTTTCGCGTTTGCAAACATGCCCTAACCTGCTGAGGAAGTTCCTGTATTTGTGGTCGCAGAATCGAGGAAATCACACTTCATTAGCAAAGACGACCAACCCTAATTTGTAGTAACATAAGTAGATTGAGTTGAGAAATAACAGTTTTCCCTAAGAACTCACCTCGTAGAAAATGTTGGTTCCAACAGCACTCTCGGTCTCATTTGTCTCCAATGCCACAAGAAACAAGTGTTCTCCTCTAAAAGCTTACGCAACCAGAGATGAGCGCTTTTAATCATTGAAAACTCGAGATTTGCTAATGTAATACATATGCTCGGCCATTTCGTGAACACATCTCAGATTACAGGGACACTCGACACCGACGGCATCGCGATAATCAAGCCTCCAAGTATGAACATGAAATGCCCAATTGCCAAAAGGCAATAAGAATATCACCAAATCATTTGAATATCTTGCAGAGACAAGTTTGTAAAGAGAGCATTTGAAAATCAGAAGCATGAAGAATTAGTTTTAGACAGGTTTTAGATCAGCAAGATAGGATACAACAGCTTGAGCAATGAGTTACAAAACTCACTGAAAACTGAAAGAAAGGAAGAGGCACGGACTAAATATTCTCCATATTAACAACTTTAAATCCTGAATGCTAAAAGCAGAATCAAATCAGAAATTCCCTAACTAGCATTCTGCGACACCATGCAGCAGAAAAAGAGAAAAAGAAAGAACGAAGGAAAGAGCATCAGCAATGTTACAAGTGAGGCCATCACATATCGAATGATAAAAGTTGTCTTTTACCATGAAACAGATAATAAGCCATACGATCGGGCTACGAAACTGACATTCATATGGATTACTTAAATTGAATACAAGCTCATCTGTTAAAATTAATGCAGTATTGTAATCATGCAGAAAATCTCTGCAAAGCAACTACGCACTACATGCAATGCAAGAAAATCTTTGTACTGCTACATTTTTACTCGGATTCCTCCCAACATCATTTTACAAAATCGTAGTGTACTTGAATTGCTCTTGATCACTCCACAAAAAATTTCAGGAATGTGTGCTCAATATGCTTTTACTAGGAAAAAATGCACCATTACATCCAAAGTAATCTTACAAATACAATCACACTATCAGTGAGGATGGTTTTTTTTAATATTAAAATTTAATAAGAAATCGTGTCTTCTTCAGAAAACATTGTTTTGTCTTGACAGGTGGACTCGATCATCTATAGGTGCTTGGAAGTAATGCTAGGCATGAATCTGATTTGAAATGCAGAAAAAATAAATCTTAAAGAACAAAAAAAAAAAAAAAGGTTCTTTCTTAAAAAGGTTGTCCCCCAAGTATATTCTGATTTTTCTCAAACACTATACTAATTCGCTTTCCTAGTAAAAACATGACTTTAATAATAACATCTTTATTGCTTAATTACCTCTTCTAGTCGACAAAAAGGATCAAATGAAAACCGCAACATCACCAGGGCATCGACTTGTCTACGAATGAGATTATTCTATATAGCATGACTCATTGAAATGCTAATTCGGAAAACTTACGTAAAGATATACCTCAAATTTGTCCTCCTCCACTAAAGAGTATCCAAGCACAAGCGAGATGCATGCTCACAAATCAGACATTAAACATCAGTACTTTACACTGTATTGTCTAATCTAATAATGCTCTTAAATAAACATTAAACAACTTAAATAAACATTAAACAAGTAACAGAAAGTGAATCCAAACTAACATAAATTGACAAACAGTAGTAGATAGCGTACCTCAGAATGTCGAGAATCTGAACAAGAATAGAAGCAGAAACCTCAGTAAGATCTAAACAGACAGGAATGCCGCAATAAGAATATGCATGTATACTTTATAAAATGCACTTTTCTTCCTGCAGCTGCAAAGAAAAAAAATGAGAATAATAGAAGTAAAATGATAAACACATGTTTGTTGCTCTTAGACCACACAGGGGATTACTTCAGTGACGAATTACATCACCGTACAATCATCAGTCATTCCACAATATATAGCAAGTATATATATATAGGGAACAGATAACACAATGCAGAGAAAATAAGACGAGGTTTCTTTAGTAAACCAAAAGAAAGTTTTCTATTTGCATGTGAAAGGTCAAAGAAAAAGGGATGGCATCGCAAATTTGCCACCTTGTGAAAATATTACCTAGAAGGAATACTACAAACTTCTTATAGTCTTAATAGAGAAAAAGATCAAATGACTACAGTATAAAGACACAAATAATTATACAGGGAAGAGGACAGTAATGTGCAGATAATAGTTATTCAACCACTTCGTTTTGTTACGAATGGTAAAACTAGTCAAGAAAACAAGGAAAATCAAAGATTCTAGAGGGTGCTAATATCATATCAATTGTTAACTACAACATAAAAAGACTTTGAACATATTATGCTATAATGTAGATTCTGTCAAATAATGATTTAACATTGAAAATCTCATGTGCTATCTTAAAAGAGCCAATGAAAATGGCACTGGTATATATATATATATATATATATACAAGCCCATCTAAGGCATCAAGCAGTTGAAACAATTAATAAGTTGAAAGGGATCACTTACTCGGCTCTTCATGAAGCGGAAAAACAAAATAAACGTGCTTAAAATTTTTTCCAACACTGAATCCATCATTTATCTTATAAAAATCCCTTTTAATGCGTAACCAATATAGCAAATGTAGCATTACATCTCCATCTCAAAATAGGAGCAGCTTGACACAGATTCATAGGGTCTGCACCTTTTATATCTCTACACTGGGCTCCAAAATTTCGTCAAACTTACACATATTCACCATTAAAACAAAATCAAAGGGCATAAACCATTAAAAAATAAACTGAATATTGCAAAGATAAACTCATGGATTAGAGACATTAGGGCCTTGTTTTCACTCAAGGCCACATCAGCTAACTATTGCAACTAAAAGAGCTCTTTGCAACTGGCACGTTAAAGCCGAGGAAAAACTACCACCAGCCCGGCGCACCATGCAGTTATACTGCTGTTGGCTGGTATAATTCCAGCATTGTCTTCAAATATCAGAGAATTTTGGATAATTCTCTGTGCCGGTTCGACGTTTCTTGCGTCAGGTAACATTGATGCATTGCTTCCTTTTTCTTTTTTATTAATCGGACATGTCATCCTCCCCACTGAACTGATCTCCATCTGTATGCATATATTTATGCTGTCTTTCCATGTCGTCATCATCATCAAAAGATCTTTGCCGCTTTGAATTTCGATCATCTGCTTTTTCCTGAAAAATTTGAAGTTTGTGTACTAAGAACATTTTGCAATTCACTAGTAACAATACATAGTTTTTCCTGACCTAAATCAGAACCTATACAGAATCATATTTAAGAGAAAGAATCTGGTTGTGTATTAAGATTTACAAAAAGTTAATGCTGTCAATTCCACTTAAAAGCATATGGATCATATGTTAAAGTGTTTGACTTAGCAGTTTGATTTAAAGCCAGCCTGTTTATCTGCTAAACACAATCCTGCTGCTTTTTGGTATAGAAAAGCTGCTCTAGAAGCCAGGATCACTGGCAATAAGCATGTGCTCAACAGATTCTTTTCCACCTTAGTATGCATCGAAGCCAAAAAGGTGAAACTGTATCTTACATGTTTTCTAGATATTTCTTCAAGCTCCTTATTTTCTATAACAGCAACAGCTGATTTCCTCCTCACAGTAATTCTTGAGGGCACTGGAAAATGTTCTACGTCGTCCCCAGACCTGCCTTCTTTTGCCTTCTTCTTTTGCAAAACAAGTTTTGTAGGAAGAGGCTGCACAAACAAGAAATGATAAGCATCAAAAAGAAATGCATAGCTGCATATTCCATAATGAGAATATTCAGTTTTACCAAATATCTCGCAGCTCCATCACCAAATGTCATGAGGTATGTAGTTGGGTCATCAGCATCATCACCCCTTACCTTCAGCATTAAAAAAAAAAAAAAATCCTCAGATAAGCACATTATACGTCTTGTAATTGCTTATGAAATGCAATGACAGAGACCATAACAAAATTTAAGATTATATCACATATTTACATATATAAACCTGCAAAATTATCTTTTAGCATATATATTCTAAAAGATCTGAATGTCCATCTATGCCCTTCAGAAGCATAACTTCTTATGTACATAAACTGGTGCTTACAAAAGAGGCCTCTTAATAAAACTTAGCCTAATACAAAACCAACTTCCTCCATCAATTGGATGATTCTGAAATTACGATAATGATATCTTCGTAAGAAACTAACCTTGGAATGGGCATATAAGAAAATTCAGATTTTACAGGGTATAAATACAATTAGACTATTTTGCAAATATGTAGAACTCTCAAAGAAGTAAACAAGTTTATCAGCCATACATCCCAATGATATTCTCTGATCCATGAGTATGACAGCTCTTCATTTTCATCATACACATCCTTGGTTATCTGCGAGCACATATAAAACAAATGTTCTGAGAGTAATTATAAAGTTCAAAAAACATATATAACAGATGACAAAAGCAATTGGGAAAATTGGAAAACAAAGAAGAGCGATGGAATTATCGTAGACAGAAGTAAGTTCAGATTTAGTGATCCAGGAAACAACATAAAGTTAATAAAAACAAAAGGTGAAAATTATAAGCATGTTTCAAAACATTAACAGCCTTTTTATTATAAACCCCTAACAGTTTCCAAGCTGTCGCTAGAAGCAGAAGTTATCAAATAAGAGCATCTGCTTTTTGGTAATAAAAGCAAATTTCAACATGCTGGCCTAACAATGCTCTGGGATGTTTGTCTTGTCAAATGCCTGACGACTTCGCTACTCGGGTCAAGTAAGTTGTTCCAAAAACCGGGCCAGGGAGATACATAATTCAGGCAAACAACTTGAAAAGTTAAAATTCATAGTGACAGAAATACAGTACCTCTTCAGGTGCAGGTACCATATATGCCAAAAACTTCTCTGGTTTTGCAGGATCTGAACCATTAACTACGAAACTCTTCATTAAAGCCTGCCATGGACAGAATGAAGAAGATTCAGCCAAAGGTAGTAGAGGAAAGAAAAACAATATCAGCATGTTAATCTGATTGGTGAGAATGATAACTCACAAGAGAATTCAAAGCATTGAAAAGCACCGAATAAGTTAAAAAAAAAAAAAACCTTTAGCACTTGACAGAATAACATAGTATACAAACTTAAAACTGATCAACAGTATCATGGTCTTTTCAGCAATTAGGCCATCAACTTACATTTGGCCTCAAAGACCTAAGTTTAAACGTCCCTCTATTGGGACTGAATGTGGTTTCGGGAATACTGAGTATAGATTAGGCAGTTGGCAGGCAAAGAGACCTATATGTCTGGAAGTTCAGTTTGAGCTGAAAGAAGCAGAGCATTCTATTCATTCTCTGGCTCGTAATTGTGACAAGGTAAAGAGAGAACAATTGGAGTACTCAAAATTTATCTCATTACCATTTTCCGTGAGGCACAACATACAAGCCCAATAGATCTAACTAAAAGAAATTCCAGGATGAAAAGTGATATTTATAAAGATGTAAAGACGATTTTCAATAATAATAGCCAGAAGAAATGTATACTAGGAGAAACAGATAAAATACCCAATTACAAACAGACAAAGATATATAACTCACTTGTGATTCATACTCGTCACGAACAGAACTCTCCAGCTTGTTGTACTGCTCTGAATCAACAGTAGGCTCTCCATCAAAAGTTACCATAACAAACCGATCATCATACCTAATGCAGCAAATTGTAATATGAATACTTGTTAAGCGAATGGAGAGCAACACCAAAATTAAGATTTGATCAAATTGTCTAGTCAAGCTTATTCTTCAAGATGTCATCTAGAACCGACCAATGCCATGCATTGAAATAACGAAGTTTTGGTAGGATTCATAAATATTAAAAATCTTGAGGATGATACCTATCAAAATCAGGTAACAAAGGCTGAACCCACTCGGCTTCCATAGCAGGTTTAGTTTGATGAACAGGTGGCAACTTGGCCGCTTTGAAAGATTCTTCAATGGCCTGTATTTGCTTTTCCCTGGTACATACAATTGAAGGCTGATATACTGACTGTTGCAAGAATATAATCTCTAGCAATTCTTACAGATCTGTGGGAAATATAAATTTTCTTGGTTGCAGTGATCATGAATATATAGAGCTTACCTGCTGTTAAGATTCTCCAAGAAAGAATTACGACCCTCTTTAGTTTCACGCATTTCCTTTGCTTGTTTTTCAGTTATTGACTGAAAAACCCAATATTTAGCTAATTATATGAATCGGCGAGTTGCATTTAGACAAAAACATTGAGAATAAAATCATTTGCAAGTACCATTTTGGCTTCGTCCATACTAATTGGAGAAATGTACTGAGTCTTGACCAACCATGAAACACCTATATCACTAGGCCGCTCCTTTCTTCTTATACCATCTTGCTTAATAGGGGTCACTACTTCATCATCACGCAACAGTTCTTCATCTTCTGGAGTTATGGGAGAGTATATAGGAGGAGGACTGAAGCATAAAATATATATTAGAAAAGGTATTTTTTAAAAAAGAACAAAGAAGTTGACAAACAAGTTGTACGTAGATTTATCTTACTTGTATATACTGATATCCAATAGGTCAAGAGGTATCCCAAGATCTTGCTCAGGATAGAGTTTGGGCTTGTACAGTTTCTCCAATGATGTTATAGTGTATTTTGTATATCTGCAAATAATCACATAGCTTCTTTTTAAAACAATGAGAATGAAGAAGTGATACAGAATTTGCCAAGGCACCTTACACATGGCAGAACTGCAGAAGTCGACTACATAATCACTAAGAACTAGCATTGAAAACACATGAATAATAACACAACTCTTTGCGTTCTTCGGTGCTAAGAATATCCCAAAACTCTCCAAGTAAAGGCCTAAAACCTAGCATCTTCATTTATCACATAAAATTTGCCTTCTATTGAAATGATATAAATAATCTCAGAGTTTCATAGCCAATAAAGTGGCAAGCAGTAAAGGGCTATACCTAGTTCAACCAATCAGTGATGAAGATCTATACCAATTAATCAATTCACACTATATGCGGATTAATGGCATAAGAATAATGGTTAAGAAACTTGATGTGAAAAATTAGAGGAGATCGATAGTTTTCGTTCACATACATCAAAGGCACAAGTTTCATTAAGAAAGAAGGGATAATTCATCTCTGAGCCCCATGATGAACAAACTATCAAAATTATGTACAAAGAAAATCACATAATGAAAGAACAACTAGTCATACAAACCTGTCTTTATCGGTATTGAGGGCTAGTAATTTTGGTTGCGCTGTTGGATCTGGCAATTCATTCCTAAACCTGCAGAAATAACAAAAGATCTTACGAAAACTTCCAGAGATGCATAAGAAAGAGAACTTCCATAACAGAAACTATGTAGCAGGCCTGATAAAAAAAAAATTTGCAATGCAACAAATGCTAGTTCAAAGAGCTTAACACGTTCAGAATCTCAGTATTCAGTAACACAGATATGTAAAAGTTTGAAGCATTGAATAGAAAATTACGGATAAAGGGGAATCTGGTAGGTAAAATGAAGATTCCTCACCTACTTGCTACTTATTATGTCAACACATGAAGCTTGTTGAAGACCGGATTTTCAATTCTTCTTAGGAACACAATGAAGATAATAGGATTTCACACATCTTCATTTGATTGTCATCAAATATAATCTAGAAGAATAAACTTGATGTAATGGCATGAGAAAGAACAAGTCAAACAATACAATCTATTACATACATTGTGATCTACAATCTATTACATACATTGTGATCAACAATTTATCCAAGAACAGGTTTACAAGCCCCCCATAAATTGTGATCCTCTATCACCCAAGAACAGGCTTACAAGGCCTCATCTCTACAAATTTTATATGGAAAGCAATCATAAGTATTAGCTAATATAGGTCACATGGACACAAACAAGGGACATTGTACACTGACATGACACGTCTCAGACACGGCAACTCATCAGCTTTGAAAAGATTATGACAACGACATAGCAGGAACATGGCTAACAAATATAAAAGCTTAAAAAGCATCTACCTAGATACATTTTCATTATGTTTCTAAATGCAATAATCCTTCCATAATAATTTCCTCACTTATAGAAAGAAAATTAATCTTTCTTAACTGGTAGTAAACAATAATTATAATAAGTTCCATAGAGAACAACTGCATTAACTTAGAATCAAAGCATCTATTCAATTCAAAAATTTATTCATAAATTATGAGGAAACAGAATATTTATGTCACTGATCACGTCAAACACTGTCCAACAGAACCGAAAATTGACACCTTGTATTACCTTACATTTTTTTGCATTGTATATTAACGAACACGCTTCGGACACATGACGGATAAGCATGATCCTACGGGACACGTAATAAATATGTGACGGTCACATGAAGAGTTGAGTAGGACTATAGACGCACAATGGACACGTGAAGTGTCCGGCTAGGACACGACGCCCCAGCACAACACGACTTGACACGGCAACATTTTTGGAGTGTCACAAATGACCTGTTGGCATTGCCAATAACTCATTCATTGTCTAAATTACACCGACATGGACATGGGACATGAACCATGACACGGCTCGGACATGGCAACTCATAAAGTTTGCAAAAATAAGGCAGATATAAGGCTTATAAATATCATAATTTTGATTAAAAAGAGTAAATCTCTTAAGGCATTCTTATTAATTTTGCAAAAAAGTAACATACTAGAATTCCTCACGTATAGTAAGCAATTGAACTTTCTCAATTTGTAGATGTATAAAACTAAACAATAATTATAATAATTTAGAAGGTGAAACATATATTCAACTCAAAGAATCCACTATGCAACATAAAGAAGAATAATAGTTATACCAACAAACACTTAAAACACTATACAATGAAATTAAAAAGTTAAATTCTCACATTCCAATTTTCTTATACTGGATATGCAAATCGAGGAACTATGAACTTGCAATGGATGTGCATGATCAAGAAGGACAAGCAACGGACAAGCAATGGATAAATGATGGACATAGAACACAATGGAAACTTGTCCATGGAGTGTCTCAGTAGGAAACGCGTCTGACACTGACACGATACGGACACTGCAACATTTTAGAAGTGATGTTCGTAATTTATGGTGGAAAAGCTTCTGAGAAAGAAAACCCATTATGAAATTGGCACCGGCTTTGCAACCTAACCACCATTGCTTTTGCGTTCAGAAATATCTGTTAGGCACCGAAATAACAATATAATTTTGTTCATAAGAATTATTGAAATATTTTGTTAAAATTTTTGCTAATTCCGTTAGATAGCGATAAAACTAACCAGGTTCCTTGAAAAGAATTATAGAATGTTCTGTCAAAATTGTTACAAATACTATACATTCATGCATCGGTTTTAAATATTGCACTAATATCAAAATTTTTGAAGTTCAATGCGAATGTCAAAATATGCATAGTTCAGGTAAGGTCCATACGATTTTACCCAACAAGTATCATGAATTCGAAGCAAACTCACTTCATCTTGCAGATGAATGTGGTGGGCTTCTTCAGCCGGTTCATGACCCTATCCCCGCCCAAGAAAGGAGCGGTCGCCATCCGCGACCCCGCCATCGAGCCGTGCTGCGGCCTCATCTGTGTCTTATGCGCAACAGTCGCCTGCGACTGCTTCAGCATAAGCTGCTGCCTCCTCTCCTCCTGCTTCTGCTTCTCGTACTCCCTCTTCTTCCTCATCCTCCTCTCTTCTTCCGTCTCCACCGGCCCCGATTGCCCATGCGGATACGCCGAAGGCTTCCCGGAGGCCGGTGCGACGGGCTTTTGCTGCCTGGGAGCGGCGGCAGCGGAGGGTTCTTTGGAATTAGGGTTGTGATGATGATGATGATGGGTCCGCTGGGTGGAGAGCGCCGGAGGAGGTGGAGGCGGGGCCGAGGGAGGGGGAGCGGGGGGAGGGTTCGGGGGAGGGGACGAAGGCGGGGGAGGCGGCGGCGGCGGCTGCTGTTCGTAAGGAGGAGGAAATTGCGAGGATTGGTAGTAAGGAGGCGGCGGAGGTTGCTGCGATCCCACAGATGGCGGCGGCGGAGGCGGCGGCGGTAGAGTCGATCCATACCCGTACTGCTGCTGCTGCTGCTGCTCTGCTGCTGCGCGGCGGAGGCGGCGGAGGAAAGCTCTGCGGCGGGGCGGCGGCGGAGGAAGCATATGCGGCGCGGCGGCGGCGGGAGGGTGTTCCGAGAGGGATTGAAGGGCAGGTGGAGAGGGTGCGGGTACCCGTAGCTCGGCGGCGGCGGCGGCGGCGCGGCGCCACGGTAGGGTTCTGGAGGGCGGCGGCGGCTGCGGCGGCGGCGGCAACGAGGGAAGGAGGAGGGAGGGGTTCTGAGGCGGCGCCGCCGGGGACGGAACGGCGGCGGGGGGAACGATTGCGGCGGCGGAGGAGGGGGGAAGGGTCGGTACGACGCCATGAACGGGGGGATCGTAGAGAGGGTTTCGACCCAATGGAAACCCTAACCCTAGAATACGAATCTAGGGTTTCAAAAGAGATCGCGAGGAGGGGGAGAGGGCGAAACCGAGAGGGGAGAGAAGGGTGAGTGGTGAGGAGCGTTTGACCCGTGCGTCTTCGGTGTAACGTTCATTTATAACTTTTCGAGACACTGACACGTGGGTCCCACCTTAGGTGGGCCCGCCTCGTCAGGGAAAGAACCGTGACACGAGCAGTTGCAATAATGAAGATATATAAAAAGAAAAGAATTGTAAATTACACTATTGGTCCTCAAACTATGCAGTTCTCAAACTTCCATTCTTTATAATTTTTTAACTGACCTGTGATATTTTAATCCTTAAATTTTAATTAATTTATAATTTATTTTTTTAAATATAAGATATGTAACACTTTAGTTTTTAAACTTTTTAAATTATTATAATTAAGTCACAAAATTTAATTTTTTTGATAAAAAATTGATGAATTATTAAAATCAAAGTAATGTAGCATTTTAATTATTATTACATACATTATCAAGTAGGATATTACTACTATTACGAAAGTTCGAGAACTAAATTATCATATACTTTAGTGTCAGCAATTACAACTAGTTAAAGTTTGAGAACTAAATGCCACACATCCCACTAGTTTGAATCAAAAATTATAATAAATTAAAATTTGAGGACTAAAGTGTTACAAGTCTAATAGTTTAAGGATCAAAAGTGCAATTTATCTTAAAAATAAGAGGTAAAAGTTTTTGAAATCACATCACCTGTTGCCCAAAACTGAGACACTCTTTGTACCTTGTATTATGTTGGCAATCTCAATTTGGTTCTAAATAAACAATGTAATGTTCATTTCGAGAGTAGACGAAAGCAGAATGCATCATAAAGTAATCAACTTATTTTTCAACGGCATGCAGATTCTATTGTTTCAATTCATATGAATCTGGGTTTTCGCTCGATGCATCATGGTGAATTGGTGAATTGAGCGACTCTTTTAGATGATGCGAGGGGTTCGCCGTCTCGATTTATATATGTATCTAAATCAAGTCAATTTGGATAGAAGCTTTAAAGGAACAACACGATGTCCACCGTCTAGGAATAGATGACAGCAGAATGGACGGTGAATTTGCTGACATCTTTGGATGGCGCGCAGAATCCACCGCCTTGATTTATACAAATTTTTTGTCTGTATATTTCTCACCGTTCAAATTTTACTTTCATCTACTTCATATAATTGTTGCGAACAGGGATATGCTAAAATTTGAGCTCGATTGGTTTGGGCCAAGCCCGCGGAGCTAAGGACTTGTTTGGGCCAACCGAAGATACTTTTTTGTTTGATTTTTTATTCGAATTTCTACGTAGTTAGCAATGTATGTAGTTTGAAATACAGCAATCAGAATCATACCTCGCATTATTATTACTCAGCTTTGAGAGTAAGGAGATCATCTCAAAGTCAAAACAAGTACTGACGTTGACAATTTTTTCAAAATCACGAGTTCAACCTCTAAGATCCACAAAAACAATCAGAGCCTACGCCACTCACTAACTATGACCCGAACTCGAGCTCGAATTTTTTGGGTCGATCTCAACTAGACTCGATAAACTAAAATAATAATTTTTCCTTGGCATTTCTCAATCCCCACCCCCCCCC
>NC_033644.1:727882-796914 GCF_001540865.1 Ananas comosus | reverse complement strand
AAAAAAAAAAAAAAAAAAAAAAACAAAACAAAAGAGTAACAAAATCACTCTCAAGATCATCAGATCACAAGATCAAACGGTCAGATACGGCGATCCAAACAAAGCCAAACGAGAAGACGAGTTCAAATGCGACTCACAGTGAGACAGGGAATCACCGCCGTCGATCAATGAGCACGGATCTTAAAGCAGCAGGGACGGCAATGATCCCTGTCTTATTTTCCCGCGCCATCTCCTCCAATCAATTTGAACTAGCCCAAAATTCAAAAACCAATCAAAAACTGCCAATTTTGCAACAGAGCCCCTCGAACTTTTACCCGCGAATAATACCCCCCACCAAGTCCCTAAAAAGTAAGAGAAAAAAAAAAGCCAAAAACCTCTAATTGTATGTATACAATTGCAGGAAAACCCTTCGACTTGGGAGAAATTGCATCGCCGCGCCGCTACGAGGGGGCGAAGCAGAGGGGGATCAGCAGCGGCGCGAGCTCGTCGCCGGCGCCGTCGCCGGAGACGAGGGGGGCCCGGCAGAGCGGGCACGTGCGCAGCGCGAGCGCCGCGGCGGGGGAGGCGAGGATCCAACGGTCGAGGCACGCGCGGTGGAACACGTGGCCGCACCCCGTCGGGCGCCGCACCTCCGCGGCGCCCTCGAACTCGTCCAAGCACACCGCGCACCACGCCCCGCCATTGGCGAGGTCGGGGAGCCCGAGCTCGTCGAAGCGGAGCGCGGGGAGGGCGCGGTCGATGGGGTGGGCCAGGGTTAGGGTTAGGGTTAGGGTTTCGGAGCGGGGGGAGAGGGGGCGGAGGAGGAAGGAGATGAGGCGGCGGAGGTGGGCGAGGAGGAGGAGGATGTGGAGGAGCGGCTTCGGGAGCTCCGAGTACCCCACGGGGAAGCCCATTTTGGGAATGCTCTCTCTCTAGAATGGGTGGGTAGAATGGGAAGGAAACGGGGGCTCAATCAACTCACCTTGCTAAACTTCTCTCTCTCTATTGGGTAGAACGGGAAGGGGATGGGGAAGGTCTAGAGAGAGAAAGTGCATTGTGAGTAATGAATGATAGGCCTCCCTCTATATATAGAGCCAAATGCAATGTGATGGTAAGGATTTTTTGCATATATGCCCATATATATATGTGAAATTATTTTTAGATATGCATGTATAGAGTTTTTTTTTTTTTAATAAGAAAAAAGTAGCATGCTACCCGCTTTGTTTATTTCATTTAGAAATAAACTTAGCTGAAAATGTGAATCAACTAGGATTCGAACTTGGGTCTCGGGTACCAATCACCAAGCCCTTTTGCACATATAGAGTTGAACTGAAATACTATCGGTAGTAAACGAGCTCTGTTGCCACCCATTTGTTTTCGATAATGGAACCTCCAAATCAACGATCGGCACCGTTGAATATGATCTATACTACTTGAAGTATTTAGAAACCAAATTTCAAATCTTTTCGACATCATTGACCGAATGTCAAAGAGTTTCAAAATTTATAATTTTGATGATCGATACGAGTCGTTTTCTCGTTTAATAGTATAAAGGTATTCAAATCAATTAAATTTTTATTAGAAAATCTTTTAAACTATTTAGAACAAGATTTATACTTTCGATCTTAATTACAAGATTCCTATCATCACTTTTTAGAAGATATTTATTTTCAGTCTTTTATTTTTGTGTCCACTTGATGAACAAGAGAATGATATCGATAAAACATGAAATTTAGTTTCTAATTAAATACTTTAAGTGGTATAGATCACGTTCAATGGTACCAATCGTCGATTTCGAGGCTTCATCATTGAAAACAAATGGGTGCCAACGAAGTACGTTTGCTACCGATAGCATTCCAGCTCAACTCTGTATGTATATTTTTTTGGCAATTATGTGAAATTACGCAACTGTTTCTCAATAAAGTTGATATTTGAACACGTACTTTTGGGGTTTTTTTTTTTAAATTTTGAAAGCTAATCAAACTAGTCTGATTAAACATGTTAAATTAAGCTTTAATCAAACTGACAATTATTGCCGCTCTTAACTTTTTAAAAAAATATGGTTTTATGTTAAGGATATTCATGTATATTAATATTTTACAATGATAGTAGAGTTTAGAGAAATACTTTGAATCTCCCACTTTGTATCCTTTATTGTGTTATTAATGTATTGATGCTGATAATATAAAGACTTGTAATTAGCTAGCATAGCTATTTCAATGCGTGATATAAATTTGTCAACATATCAACAATATATAAAATTGTTTTTGAGAGAAAGAGGTAGCAAGGTAGCATGCTACCCGCTTCGTTTATTTCATTTAAAAATAAACTTAGCTAGAAATATGAATCAACTCGAATTCGAACTTGGGTCTCGGGTATCAACCACCAAGTCATTTGCCGCTTGCTCTAGGGACGGTCGGTAACGATATATAAAACTAACTAATATTTTTAGAGAATTTGTAGTATTGTAAATTTATATGTATAATAATATTATATGATTAAATGCATACATGTTCCTACAAATATACTGAATTGCGAATATGTCCCTACAAAGTTTAATTTTCATATATTGTCTCTACAAAAGTTCTAATATCTTCAAATATATCTCTTTGATTTATTACCGTTACACAACTGTTTATATTTTAAGTGAAATGTCAATTTTGTTATCACAGATATGTCCCTTCAAAAGCCACAACAGTATAATATAATTAAGAGGAGACAAAAATATCAAGTTATCTCATTAACTAACCATGTATGGTTAACTAATATTTTCTAACGGATTCTAACGACAGGGGTATATTTGAAAATATTAGAACTTTGGCAAAAATAATATATAAAAGTTGAATTTTATAGGGATATATTTATGATTTATTATGTTTGTAGGGATCTGTATAAAATTAACCTATTATTATAGGACAAGGCATAACCATCAAACAATTAAGATTCTTAATAAGTGTGCAATAAAAAATATATACCAACTTTAAATAGAAATTTCTATCATTTTTACATAGATGTAGGGGTATATATGCAAAATGACTCTTTAAAGGTAGCTACAGAAACTACAGCTCATAAGGGCTAGCTGGGGATGCAGAACTGTGACAGTACTCTCTCTCTCTCTCTCTCTCTCTCTCTAAGTTGGGTTGGTTTGTGTCTGTGTCTGAGATCAGAGGGAGTGGGTTGGCCATCATATGTGTATGCCATGTGATGGAGATAGATTCTGGACATGAAGTAATGAAACATGGCCTGCAGGTTTCTTTGTTGGGATCTCTCTTTTACTGCTCACTTTTATTTTTAAGTTCTTTTTTAACTTCTTGTTCACTTTGCACATTCAATTATTTAGCTAGTGATGTTCACTAATATTTACTGCTGGTACATTTATTAATGGAGCACTCAGAGTTCCCAACTTTTTGTTGTTGTTGGCTTAAAAGGGTCAGCATTCTATCTCGTGGCAGAAAACTATGCTGGGCTAAGTCACGTTCGAAATGACGAAAGATTGAGTTGCGCGAGTCATGTTCGAAATGACAGCAGACTTGATCGAGCTAATTAGTTACAATCGAGATCTGTGAATGTTGTATCTGTACACTTTAAATGAATTGATAGTTTCTTTTTATAGTCAAAATCGAACAATCTTCTGAAAATAAGAGATAAAATTTTTAAATTCAAAATCGGAGTTGTAATCTTTTTCAAGATAGTAAAAATAATTTTTTATTAAAAATTTAGTTGATTTGAATTAATTTGTACCATGTACTAGAAAACACTTGAATAAACCGTTTAAAATGTCACTTTTATGCTTATTGGTCACTAATAAGTAAATAATGCCAAAAAATTTTCTATTCAAAAGACAATATGTTCATGCTAATTTTATCTATATTTTTTAATATTAAAATCTAAAAATAAAAATACTGTCTAAAGAGAGAACAATGTTTGCCCTACAATTTTTTTTTTTTTTTTGAGAGATAGGTAACACGCTATCCACTTCATTTATTTCATTTAGAAATAAACTTAGCTGGAAAATGTGAATCAATTAGGATTCAAATCTGGGTCTCGGATATCAACCACCAAATCTTTTGCCACTTGCTCTAGGGACAGTCAGTGTCCTATAATCTTTTTAATTATAACCGTATAACACTGTCATCCAAAAACTCATATTTCTCGACTAGTCTTATCGTTTTTTTCATTACTAAAACCAAAAGTTTAAACCATAAGAGATATATATAAAGTTACAGTTATTCGATTAATTAAGGTTATAATTCTACAGCTCTTTGTGAGTTGTAAACTTAACATTTTTCGTATAAGCAATGCTATTTGTATATCTATACATAGGATATAAATCTTAGACCTATCCATTCGAAGGTAATATTTTATTCATCAATCTTATCAATCTTTTCTTTTAATACTAAAAATTTAAAGAAATTTAATTTTGTAGATTTACACCCTATTGTATGGCATGCTCCTAGCTCCTAGTATTTTTCTTCTTATATATATAGAGAGAAAGAGAGAGATTTACTAGAATACTATTGATAGTAACGACTCGATTTACTATCGATTTATTTTCGGTGATAGAGCTTCTAAATTGAGATCGGTACCGTTGAATATGACCCAAATCATTATACTATCGAGAAATCAAAATTTATTCTTTTTTGATATTATTTTTTTGTCCATCGAGTGGAAAGAAAATAAATGACTCAGATTAAATATCCTTCAAAAAATGACGATATAATTTTTTTTATTTAAGATCTACCATCAAGATATTATTTTAAATAATTTTAAAAATTTTCTAATAAAAATTTAGTTTATTTGGATTCTTCTATACTGTTAAACGAGCAAACACACATATCGACCATTAAAATTACAGATTTTCTGACCCTTTGATCATCTGGTTAGTGATGTCAAAAAAATATATAATTTGATTTCTAAATAATTTAAGTGGCCTGGATTATATTTAACGGTACCGATTGTCGATTTGTAAACTCTATTATCGAAAATAAATTGATAGTAAATCAAGCCGTTTACTACCAATGGTAGCCTAATCAAACTCTCTCTCTCTATCTATAATATAGAGTTGAGCTGGGTTGCTATTAGTAGCAAACTAACTCCGTTACCATCCATTTATTTTTGATGGTAGAGCCTCCAAATCGACGATCGGCATTATTAAATATGATCTATACCACTTAAAGTATTTAAAAATCAAATTTTAAATCTTTTCGACATCATTGGCCTAATGATCAAAGGTTCAAAATTTGCAATTTTAATTACAAGACGTTTTCTCGTTTAACGGCATAAAGATGTGCAAATCAATTGAATTTTGATTAGAAAATTTTTTAAACTATTTAGAACAAGATTTATACTCTTGATCTTAATTACAAGACTCCTAGCATCACTTTTTAAAGAATATTTATTTTCAGCCGTTCATTTTTGTGTCCATTTGATGGATAAGAGAACAATATCAAAAAAATATAAATTTTAGTTCTAGATGCTTCAAGTGGTATTAGATCATATATTCAACTGTGCCGATCGTCGATTTAGAGGCTCCATCATCGAAAATAAATGAGTGGCAATAGAGCCGGTTTGCTACTAATAGTATTCCAGCTCAACTCTCTCTCCCTATATATAGATTTAAGCTGAAATACTATTAATAGTATTTAGACTATTTTGTTCTCGATTTTTTAGCCGTTAGAACTACACTTTAATCAATTCTACACTTTAGATTATACTGTTCAATCAATCACCCACTCAACTCTAGAGAGACCACCACTAAACCCTATAGGAGACCAGTATCATCTTAACTCTATAAATTTTCATCCAAGAATTAAAAATTCAATAGTAAAAAAGCCCAAATACTATTAATAGTATTCCAGCCAAATTCTCTGTCATATTATGGTTGGTGAGGTGATAGGAGCCCTAATTATTCTCAAATATTTGATATAATTGTGCCTTGGTACCTTTGGAACATACCAACACCTCATTGCTTTGGTGGATATATATAATTGACCCGACATAGAAAATTATGGATCAGCTAACCAGCAAATAAAGGGGAGACAATGAAACTATACATTGATAGTGTCCAAATTAAATATCATTAGTTATATATGTTTATGTTTATTAAAGTTGCAGTATTAATTATACCCAGGGAGTGGAACATATATAGTTCAATCATTGGACAGTAAATTTTTTGGGGTGTATATTCTCAAGTAGCTAGTAGTACTGTTCTTCAATAGTTTGTACACTCATGTGTAGTAAATTCAAGAAAAAGGTAAAAATATACTGAACTTAATTATCTGAAATATGAATTATTTTGAATCAATTATCTAACCTTTCAATTTATTTAATTTAAGTCAGTCAATGATATTTTTGACTTTAAAATTTGAATGTGTCATTTATCTTTACAGATTTAGTTAGTATATTTTATATAATTTTCACAATTGAGAAATTAGCTTAAATTTTGATGTCAAATCAAATAAATTGAAAGATTGGTTAATAAAATTATTTTTTTTGAAATGGCGGATAATAGATTTGAAATGATTCAGGGTTCAGATGAGTTCTATATGTTTTAATTTAAGAAAAAGAAAAGAGAAAACTTACACACCTAAGGGAGCATTAATTTTCCGCAATGTGAAACCCAATTTGATTCAAAAGAAATTAAGAGTTTGATATTTTTTGACAAACCTTAGATTTTGTGTGAAAGTTTACAAGTCCGCAATGAACATAAGATTAGGTCTATTTTGGAAATGCGTTGCATGCATAACTACACCTACTTGAATAGTTATAAATAGTTATGATATATTTAATAAATGACTAAACAATATAATTTGTATTATTACAACAGTATAAATAATTGCAATAAATTATATCTTACAATAGTTTAATTTTTGATGCGATAAATTGATGTGATAGAATAAAATTATTGTAGTGACATTTTTGCAAACACTTTGATGCTTCTCCTATTTACTTTCTCTACCACCGCTTCTTGTGTAAAGGCCCTTTAATCATTAAAAAAATACATATATACCCAAGCTATATAGATCTTAGGCCTAGCTAAAATGATTGGGCTAGCATATATGTTTCATTTAATTAAGTATAACTTAAAAGGGTTCTGAAAAACTAAAAGCATAACAAAAATACAAACTTTATTTCATATTAAATAGGTAAATTATAAAAAAATTTTCTGTAAATGCACTTTTTTTCACTACAATAAAAACGGTCTATGGCGACACTTTTAAATGTAGTTACATGTCAAAAAAGTGCTGCTAGCTAAAATTACCGACACTTTTAAAAAGTGTTGCTATATGTGGGGTCGCTAGGTATATAGTGACAGTTAAAGAGTGTCGCTATAACCTAAAAGAGTGCTGCTAATTTACCAACACTTATTTAAGCATTTAGCAACCGCCGAAACTCTATCTCGTTGGCTGCGGTGGCGGAAGAGGACGATAGGAAAGGCTCTTCGTCTAGAATTTCAGTGGATTGAGTGAAGAGAGAAAAAAAGATGGTAATTGATTTTTCTTTTTTTTTTTCTTTTCTGTTTGTAATCGGGCCAAATGGACTGGGTGTGGTGAGTTGAGTAGAGTAATCTTTTATTTTGGTTGGATTGGGCTTTATATTTAAGCATTAGTAGATGTTTTTTTAAGTTTTAGCATAAATGGGACACTTACTCAAAAGTGTCCCAAACATATGTCCCTATAACCTAATTCTGTTGTAGTGTTTATGTTTTCTTTCTAACTTTCAAAAGCTTACGTTTTGCCCTCCTAAAACTTCAGAAATGCTTTCAAGGGGCTACAACGTTAATGGAGAGAGCAAAATGATCAAATTATTCTTACTTTTTCTATAAAGTAAAAAATAATTTTTAATATATTTCTGTTATTTTATAGGGTATTTTTGGTATAAATTATAAGAAATGAATAGAATAGTGATAGAATTCTAACGGATGGGGACTAAATATAACAACTTGAAATGTTCAGAGGATAAAATATAAATTTTTAAAAGTAAAAAATAAAAAATAAAAAACGAGTATTTATAAAAAGTTTTCTATAATTTAATCATAATAAATTCTCTTCTAGATATTCCCTCATGGAATCTTGTGGTGACTAAATCTGACACATATCCAACATGTTTGTACTGCATATATAATGTTTCTTAGGAAACCCTAGCTACCTATATTATTTCTTTGCTTATTTGCTATGATATTGTGAAGCATTGAGGAAGAATCCCATGTGACATATCCCAAACTTAAAAATGCTTTAGAATAATTCACCCTTCTCCCTAATTAGAGGACATGATTGACATTCCAAAGAATAGTTTACATGAGATTTATAATTAAGATCATAGGCAATTAATGTTGTGCTCAACAAAAGATAATTGCTTATATAATTATCATAATTTAAGAGCTTATTGGATGCTATTCATGTAAGATCATAGAATCCGAATCCGAATGTGATAAGTTGTTGTTGGGTACTAGTATTTGGATTTAAATCCTAAATGCACCTAAATAATGAAACAAAAATTTGGCGGACAGATTGATCGTCCCTAGCGTAGGTGGCGAAGGGTTTGATCGATGCATGGTTAGTTCAACGCTTAGTTGCGTCATGCTACGTACCTTTCTCTCAAAAAGAAAAAAGAATTAATGGTGGAGAGACAACCTCCAACGTTAAATTGCACGAATTTCTTTTTCTTTTTTTTTCTTTTTTTGAGAGATAGGTAGCACGCTACTTGTTTCGTTTATTTCATTTAGAAATAAACTTAGCTGGAAATGTGAATCAACTAAGATTCGAACTTAGGTCTCGGGTACCAACCATCAAGCCCTTTGCCACTTGCTCTAGGGACGGTCGGTAAATTGCACGAATTTCAAAACCATAAAATGATAGATGAGATGATCTCATGTTGAAAATCTTACCCGCCAATTCTTCTTTTTTTTTTCTTTCAAGATTCTAACATATATGTTACTTCAAAATCAGGATGTTGAATCCTAAGTTATTAAGCTTATTAATTTTGAATTTGAAAATTATTCAGAGATTTAGAGCTCGGGTAGTGTTGAGTCAGTTGACTCCGCAGTCTAAGGTTTTGAATCTGAATCCATTAAGCTACTATATTAGGTGATGATTAATTTAAGCATAGAAAACAGATTAATAGGATTTGAAACTTATAGCCAAAAATTCGAACTTTAGGATCCAAATTGAATAGTCATGGATCCAATTAATATAGGGTAGGTTGAGAACATTCACAATTGACAATAACCGACACCTCCCACAGTAGAGCATATGGGACTAATCAAGGACAATTCAAGGACAATGTACAAACCAAATTATTGCTTGCACCTGGTGCACCTGTACATCTTGTGTACCATCTTTTATTTGCTTTTCACATTTCAATCCTAGCATGCAATTGGACTTTTAAATGGGAGATTATTATCCAAATGATTCATCTGACGCAAAACATGGTAATTGAGTCAATCCTGACTAGCTCACTAAACTAAGCTCCTAGAGATTCCCAGTTCAGTTCTCATTTTATGTGATGAATTCTTATTTATTATGTCCTCAGTAACGTTCGCCTGATCTCCGCCGTGCACGGAAGCTAGATTATTAACTCTTCTCCTCAATCCTGTTCTTAATCGATGTCTTAAATAGCAAATATTACTGCAACTACAAAACATGTTAGGAATATACAAGTTACTCTGATACTAAATTTACTCTGATACCAGTTTGATATGACAAAAGCGAAACAGAGATCATTCGTTGGGTACGAAATACCAAAAAAAATAAAAGAGAGAGAGAGAGAGAGAGAGAGAGAGAGAGAGAAAAGACATAATGGAGATTTTAAATTTTAATCAAACTGGAGTACAAAATATGCCTCTTTCATAATATCCTAATTTCAAAATATACCACTTATTCCCTCTCAACTACCGCACTAAATTTACGAAACAAAAAGGTATATTTTTAACAGTGGTTAAATCCTCATACAGCTAAGAATTAATACAAATCTATAAAGATGAATAGGCATAATCTCAATAAAATTACTCATAATACAAACTTAACGGATAATAAAAAAAAAAGTAAGATTAAAAAGAATTAACTTTACAGTTTTAGAATGGGAGACATATCTAATAAAATGGTTAGACGCGCGAATACACCAGGTGCATGCAAATAATTTCTATTCAAAACATGGCACGTTAAATATGAACTGGATCTCACGTTGCACCACCTCTACCTCTCTCTCTCTCTCTCTCTCNCCCCCCCCCCCCCCCCCCCCCCCCTTGTCCCTTTAGCTTTTATCAATGTGTAGGGGGGGGTGCCAATGAACCTGGCCTTATAAGATGCATGGGGCTGATCTGTACCCATAGCCCTTTGTCCACAGGATGACTTGGATCCAACCCAAAACATACCTAAAAATGAAAAGTTACTAATAGCCATGTGAGAGTGATTAGTTGGCTCATGCCCATGTACTTAATTGGCTCATCTTTGTTTGTCCGTAACTGATTTTGCAATTAAATTAAAAATTATTTTTAGTTCTGTTGGTTATTTATTACTGACCAAAATAGGTCCAACGTACTTTCTGTCTCGTGATAATAGATTTAGGAGACTAATAAATTGAGTTGGATGGGCCCAATAAGTTGAGTAGGACTACGGTTGGTTGGATCGTTGGCGCTAACCATTAATTTCAAAGCTCAAGCTGTTAGAAGGATACAACCAATTCACTTTAAAGCATATAGATATAGCATCTACGGGTCTCGATTGTGACTCAGTCTAACCAGCTCACGCCACTTCGAATATGACTCGGCCTAACTCAATCTCACGTCATTTCGAACGTACATGACTCGGTCCAATCTAGCCTCCTGCCATAGGAATGCTGACCCCTTTAAGTTAATATAGTTTACAGCAGATCTAACTATAGGAATGCTGCCATAGGAATGCATGACTCAGTCTAACCAGCACATGCCACATTGAATATAACTCGACCTAACTCAATCTCACGTCATTTCGAATGTGCATGACTCGGTCCAATCTAGCCTCCTGCCACAGGAATGCTGACCCCTTTAAGTTAATATAGTTTACAGTAGATCTAACTGTAAGAGACCCGACACTATATATACTTAATGTCCAGGTGGGTTGAGTCAGGTTGAAGTCAATGTGTATACCCTTTCTATCAGCACGTACTTTTAAAATAGTTGGTTAATATTTACGATCTACAAGTTGAACTAAAATTTAGATGAAAATTAATTTTCCATCTATGTTTGTTAGATAGGAAGAAAAAGACTTTGGAACGGTTGCTATCCCATATATTTTTTTAATGAAAATTTTCCACACTAGCAAATAATTAACAGGGTGAAAAAACTTACAATAGTTATTTTTTTATTTTTTTTGTTTATCACTTTCTCTGTCCTAATTGGCATCTTGAGTGGAGTTCTCATGGACAAATTTAATTTAGAGTGAACCAAATAATAAAAGTGAATTTTTACAACCGAAAAAAACTTCGCCCTCCTCCACTTTCGGTGAAACAAACAAGTTGTTAAATCTATCATCTATATACTTTTTAGTTGAACAATTTACATATATTGCATTGCATTTTGTAAGAGCCAAAGATGATTCTAAATTTTCATATGGAATGGTTATTTAATTAATTAGTCATTTCTATGCAATAGTTCACTTATGTTTCTTTATCTCAAACATATTTGAAAACTGATTACTTTTTCACACTCAGAAAATATATAAAGCATAATATATATTATATATATGAAAATTGAAGAAGTAATTAGTATGTTTAACTGAAAAATACAGGGACCAAATGCATGTGATCAACTTTTTTAAGTTGAGATGGTAATATATTTGCTTATATTATGCTATTATGGTTAAATAAATCTCGCGAATTTATTTTTTTTGTTCTATGCATATATCTTTTACAAATGGTATCAAAGTGTCATAATTTACATCTACTCAATCAATCAATTATTTTTGATCAGTTAAAGATACACATCAATTGTCTCATATCAAAGTGTAATTATTAAGGTATATATTTTCATGCATGATAAATAGCATTATATTTAGTTAAATTTTACTCAAAAAATTTTGGACTACTAGTTTAGGCGTAATAAGTTACTAATATTAATGAGCCGAGTCAAACATGCTGCATGTATTGGAACAAGTTGCGAATTACTAACAGCCTCATAAAACATGCTGACTCTTCTATGGACTGTTAATGTAGTGACATATATGATGCATTTATCTATATATCCTCTACAACAAAAACAGTGTATAGCGATATTTTTAAATATCAGTACAAGTTAAAAAAAAAAAGTGCTGCTGACTAAATTACCAATACTTTCTAAAAGTATTGTTATATGTACATGGGGTTGCTATAGATAAGGCCGTTTTGATATTTGGCAACCACTCCTCCAATGACCTGTGGCGAAGGGATATATAACGATCGTAGTCCTCTACGGTCCCTGCGAGATCCCCGCGGTCGAACTTCAGCCACCGGAACCCTACCTCGTCGGCTGCGGTGGTGGAGGAGGAGAATGGGAGATGAAAATCATTTTTTTTTCTTTTTTATTATAATCGGGCCGAGTGGGCCGGGTGTGGTTGGTTGAGTAGAGAAATTTTTTATTTTTTTTTAGATTAAGCTTTATATTTAAACCTTAGTAGATTTTTTTAAATGTTTTGACATAAATAGGATACTTATATAAAAATGTTTCAAAAATGTCTCCCTATAATCTAATTCTGTTATAGGGGTCATTGCTTTAATTTGCTTTTTAAATTGGAATTTTACTAAAAACATATAAGATTTCACCAAAAGAATATTACTATTTCTTAAAAAAATTTAACTCAGATAACATTTTCGTAGAAGTTTCGACTAGACTAAGCACATCCATCGATCATTTAGCTAAAAAACCTCCACCCAATTACTTCAACTTTGACGTAAAAAAAAAAAAGTCAAATAATTAAATTTTTTAGAGGGGGAAAAATATATTATTTTCAACATGGTAAGTACCACAAGACAATGTGGGTCCTCAAGGAGGGGTAATGTTGCTTTTCTTTTGTGGAGAGATAGAACAATTATCATGGGTGACAAAAATATCAATTAGTATATGGTCCCATGTATGCTTCCTTTTGGAATATTATTATTGATTGTAGCTTGTTTTTAGTGGCAAATAATTAATGGCCACCCATACCCTTTATGCTCACCCTAATTTTGATTCTTAGCTCATGTTAATATGGTTAAATATATGTTAATGCAAAACTAATTAATTAGCTCATGTGACACATGCTACCCTCTTAGTTAATTTGACCTATATGTATCTCCATGAGGGGTGGCAATCCAGCTCGCTGTTCGCGAGCCAGCTCATGTTCGGCTCGAAATGAGCTCGAGATCGGCTCGCTCGTTTAGTAAACGAGCCGAACATGAGCTGAATTTTTCAGGCTGTTAATAAACGAGCCGAACACGAGCTGGGGTTAGCTCGCTCTATTCGGCTCGATAAACAGCTCGAATACATATATTTTATATTTATATAATTTATTTAGTTTAATATTTTATATATAAATAAATAATTATATATAATATATATTTTTATTATTTAAATTTTAGCAAAATAAAAATATAAAAGCGAGTTTAATTATAAAAAGACTCATTTATATGTAAAGTTTCAACTATTAGATCAAAATCTAGTGGATAAGATTTTATAAATTTATTTTATATATATATTTAATCTAATCTTTTTTAATTTATTATTCGTTGGCCAGCTCGTGAGCCAGCTCGTGTTCGGCTCGTTAACACGAGCTGAATTTTTCGGCTCGATACTTTAACGAGCCAGCTCGTGAACATGAGCCGACCCCAGCTCGCTCGTGTTCGGCTCGTTTACACCCCTAATATCCCATAATAGATTCTTAAATTGTATCATATTTGAACTTATAATAGCAATAAATTTAGGCGTCTTAGCCAACTGAGCTAGCAATATATATATAATTGGTGAATCTTAATTTCGATCTTAGGCTTGAAATTGTCATTTTACATGATATTACATGAAGCTATGGTTGTGATCTCAATCCATAAATAAAAATAAGGCATCAAAATTAAGAAGGAATTGATCAACATCCATCCTATTGATTAATTCAAAAGTTTAAGAACTAAAATGAAATCATATTGAAATTTCAGGTTCTCGCATGTCCAATCAAAAGTTTAAGGACCAAATAAAACTTGAAGCAACTAGAGAATGATGCTTATATAATAATTTACATTCAACAAAAATAATTAAGAATGAAATGGTTGAAATAATTTAGATAATTAAGGAGTTTAAACACCATAATTGTGACATCTCAATAGTCCCACATTAGATAGGAATGAGGTTGTCATTGGCACTACAACAAAAACGGTGTATAGCGACACTTTTAAATGTCGATACAGATCAAAAAAAATATTGCTGGTTAAATTACCGACACTTTTTAAAGGTGTTGTTATATGTGGGGCCGCCTTGATGTTTGGCACCAACTCCGCCAGTAACCTGTGGCAGAGGGACACGTGGCAATCATAATCCTTTACGGTCCCTACGAGATCCTCGAGGTTGAACTCTACCTGCCGAAACCCTATCTCGTCGGCTGTAACAACGAAGGAGGAGAAGGGAAGATGGTGATCAATTTTTTTTTTTTCTTTTTCTATTTGTAAGCGGGCCGAGTGGGCTGGGTGGGGTTGGTTGAGTAGAGAAACTTTTTATTTTTGGTTGAATTGAGCTTTATATTTAGGGTTTAAAAGATTTTTTTAAAATTTTTTGGCATAAATAGAACACTTACACAAAAGTGTCCCAAAAATATATCCATGTAATCTAATTTTGTTGTAGTGGGCATATATCAGGATTCCACCCTAGTAATAATAACTGGACTTAAATATTTTCGGTCGATTGTTTAGACCCAACGAGTTATTATTGCTAGCGGGTCGGGTCGTTACAATAATAATTGTAGCTAGCAACGAAAACTTATAATTAGAGAAAAAAAGAGTAATTAATGCTGTAACATTAATTGTGGTTTATTGTATATAGATATTTTTATTAGATTAAATGAAACAACCATTATTCTCTATTCTGTACGAAAATCTAAGCTATTAAAGAATAATATTTTTTATATTTTATATTCAATACATTTTTCTCAAAAGAATAAAACGAAAACACTTGAGCTTTGCTCATTAAAAGTTTTATTTATAAATTCCATGCAATATATTTGTCCCTATCGAATTAATTAAAAGGGGTAAGTGTAGAGCTACTATACTATCGGAAATATAAAGAATTTGATGCTTCCAACTTTTTGATCATTGGATCAAGAATTATATATACGATTGAAATGAATATGGTCCCTCTAGGGTTGAGTAGTATCCCTAGGGTTGAGTGGTCCTCACAGGATAACAGTATTAATCCAAAGGATAGAAATAATCAAAAGAGTTGATATAAGGGTCAAAAAGTCGGAAGCAACAGATCCTCCCCCTTAGGGTTGAATAGTACCCCTAGAGTTGAATGGGCCCCACAGGATAATAGTATTAATCCAAAGGGTAGAAATGATCAAAGCAGTTGATCTAAGGGCAAAAAAGTCGGAAGCACCAGATGCTCTATACTTCCGATAGCATAGTAGCTCTACTCAAGGGATAATATAGTATAGAGTCTTCTTTATTACAATTAAAACACATAAGATTTGCAGCATCTAATATAGAAATCAAATTTCATATTTTTTCGATATTTTTCTCTTGTTCATCAAGTAGATATAAAAATGAACGGCTGAAAATGAATATCATTTAAACAATGATGATAGGAGTCTTGTAGCCAAGATCAAGAGTATAGATCTTATTTTAAATAGTTTTAAAAAAATTTTAATTAAAATTCAATTGATTTGGATATCTTCACGCCATTAAACGAGAAAACGTCTCATATGAAGTATTAAAATTATAAATTTTGAAACTAGAGATGTTGAAAAAATTTGAAATTTCGTTTGTAAATACTTCAAGTGGTATAAATCATATTTAACTGTGCCGATCGTCGATTTGGAGGCTCCATTATCAAAAACAAATGGGTTGCAATGGAGTCTATTTGCTACCGATAGCATTCCAGCCCATCTCTCTCTCTATATATATATATATAATGTAGGATAAAATATGAGAATAAAGTAAACATTTCAATGATTGGTGCGTGCTAATTAATTTCCCATGGTTTGAGATGCACCACTTTGCATGGGACCATATTAAGATTGAGTAGCTTTGAGTAGAGAAAAGTAGGAGAACAACTACAACTAATTAATTATATGGCTTCTTTTCGTGTTGTCATTGCTTAGAGTCCACAATTAAACATATATTCTATGTATGTAGTTGGATGCATCCCGTGATAAAAATATCATCATTGGTTAGCTAACAATGCAATCTAGCCAGATGTTAGACGCCAAAGAGAAAAAAAAAAGAGAGTAAATTATTTAATTTTCGTTGCAATCATGCACATTCCATAACTTTTTTTTAAAGTTACAATTTTTAAAGTTACATTCCATGCATAAAGAGAGCTACAATATTTGCATTCATAACTTTTTTTAAAAAAAGAAGAAACATAATTTAATGACACCAAAAGAGAGCTACAATTTTTGCATTCATAACTTTTAAATAAAATTATCAATTAAATTTCCGGAGTTTTACACTTGTTCTTCTAATTAATTACTTAATCTTTCTTTGAAATAACAAAGATAGAGAAAAAGAAACTCAATCCTCTTTGTTTAACATATTCATGTCATGTGCGGCATTTCATTAAGAGTTAATTAAAAATTAATGTTATTAAATAAAGCTAAGAAGAACATTTTTTTATCATATAATAAAGGATTTAATTTCTTGCACCAGTTAATGATGAAGTAGTGTCACTTTTAAGTTTTAATCATAACCATACGTATGCATGCAATAAGTTAGTATAATTTATAAGTAGTGCTACGTATATACAAGCTTGCCTTTTGTTTTTATTCTCGTAATATTGAATTGTTAAACATCCATGTGATAGATATGATAAATATTTAGTGTAAATTACACTAATAATAGTCCTTAATTAAACTTGTGCCCAGGTTTCACTGCATGTGGACCTGTGGTCCTCAAACTTTTGAGTTTGACATTAATTTGATAATTCCTGAACACTTGATAATTAATTTATTTCACTTTGCTGTAGTCCTTTTTTATTATTAAAATACTAATTAATTCACATGTACACCATATATGTATCTTTACATTGATGCTCTATGCATCGATCTATCAACCATTTAATATTCCATCTCATATTTCAATATTCCTTCTAAGTACTAAGTTGCAGCCTTTCTATATTTAGAAATAAGATTGCAGAATTAAAGGGTTTTTTGGTTGCATGTGATTTCAATTGTACTATAGTTGTAATTGTTTAAAGATTCAAATGCGGTATTTGGTTTGTAAATTTGAATCCAACTGCTATAGTTGGAACTGCACAAGAAACCTCAACTGTAGTAATTGAAACTTATGCCCAAAATTAGCTAAGATTCCAGCCGCAACAGTTGAAGAAAATAAACTTGAACAAAAAGACAAGTTTACATTCAATCGCTTTTAACAAATTTTTTTTTTTTCTTCTTAATTCATTGAGGGTAATTTCACCACCCTAGATATAAAGAGATAAAAACTGTAAACATTTTGGTTTGCCCTTTTTTTACCCAAGAATCGGAATCGGAATGGATGAATCCTTTTGTAGATGTTTGGTACGTAGGAGCGAGTCCCATTCCGATTCCAATTCTCAAGCGGATTAATGAGTATCCCCAATCCCTCTTTTTCCTATCTGGCCTAGGAGGGTGAATTGAAACTTGAATCAAGGAGGAAATAATGCATCTTAGAAAAATATCTCAATTATATTTTATATTTTTTTATTTAAAATTTAATTTAATTTTTAATTAAAATATAAATTTAAATTTAGAAATTAAAATTTTAATTTTTAGGTTTTGATTTAGAAATTAAATTAAAATACAAAGCATTTTGAATTTGATCTATAAATATAAATTTAATTGTAAGTTTGATTTTGAATCAAATCAAAATTAGTTTTATATTTTGAATTGTCCACTCAATTTAAAATTTAAAATTTTTAAAAATTCTATTTAAATTTTTAGTATATCATTTTAATATTTTGATGTAAATTTTTAGGATTTAACTTTTATTTTGAATTGAAACTATAAACTTAATTTTATGTTTTGAGGTACAAACTCAATTTTAAAAGTTNTAAAAGTTTTTTATATTTTGTATTTTAATTTAATTTAATTTTAATTATTTTTTGATAATATTAAAAATATGAATCAGTCATACCGATTCTGATTGTTATTCTGAACCAAACATATTAAAAGGTTTTATCATTCTGTTTCTGATTTTTGTCCATTCCGAATACAATTCCGATTCCGTTTCTCATTTTGAACCAAAATGCGTACAAGCCAAAAATATTATTTAATTTGTGTACCATTTTAATGCATCCGATCAAATAAGATACACGTAGTTATAATATGTGCATTTTCAACTGTATGTATTTTCAACTTATCCAATCAAACAAAACTTAATAGTATGAGAGGAATGAAATGTTGATGGTTTCGCCGTGAGCGCGCGCGCGCACACACTTACGATAAGCATAAACTTATAAATAAGCAAGGTTAGTAATAATATTTCCTCAACTCATTAAATTAAAAGCAGTTCAAAAGCTTCGGATATCAAATATATATGGAACTTAATTTAGAGAAGATTCAAGCACCAAATTGCAACTTGATTAGAGGTTCAAGAGCTAGCAGGGCAAAATACAGTTGCTATATAATATTGAGAAAGAGAGTGTAACAATCCGACCCGCTAGCAATAATAACTCTTTGGGTTTAACCACTGGCCCAAAATGCTTAAACTCAGTTATTATATACAGCCAATCAAGATTATATACTCCCACATCTAGTCATAACTATCCGATATGGGACTATTGGGGTGTCGCATGTAGACTCCCTAAGTTTAGGCCCTGACGTCCTCGTCAGCCCTAAACACACACAACCCAAAATCATCAGGCAATGTGAGAATTGTTTCGCTAGCCTTTGTCATTCCGACCCTAATTTAGCTGGTCAATCACCGACCCTGACTTAGTCTGTCATTCCGACCCTCTCTCAGCCAACACTCATCTCACACTTCAGGCTGGTGAACCGGCTCTAATACCAAATGTAACGACTTGCACACTAGTAATAATAACTGAGCTTAAACATTTTAGACTGATGGTTTGGGTCCAACAAGTTATTATTGCTAGCGAGTCGGGTCGTTAGAGAGAGAGAAAGAGAGATTAGCAATGCTATGTTGGGAATCCGGTACTCGCCCCGGTACCGGACCTCGTGAATCTGCAACCTACTCCGATACCGACTGCTGTGGATCCGGTATCGATTGTTGGGATTCCGCAACGAAAACGTCAAATCGGGTTTTTTATCATAAACTCGTCTCCTCAGCAAAAGCTGATACAATCAAAAAAGAGAAAAATATGCAGGTAAAATAAGATTCATTAAATAAGAGAAGATTACACCTGACTCCTCTTTTGCACAGAATAACTACAACCCGAGCCCTCTCTCTGAATCTCTTCTACCCTTTTCTCGTCTTCTATAAACCCATAAAGAAGACAATCCTTCACATGCACCCGTGCACTAGGTGCACTCAAAGCATAATTAAATAACTCTCTCTCTCTTTCTCTCTTTTTCTCTCTTTGGTACGGCAACCCAAGAGACTCTCTCTCTCTCTCTCTCTCTCTCTCTCTCTCTCTCTCTCTCTCTCTCTCTCGTACTTCCCACCAAAAGCAAACCCACAAAGAGCTATTTATAAGGCTCCACTAAAACGTACCCCAATCCTAATATATTTAGGATTTCTACTCCAATTAATATCTAAATCTATCTTAATTAATCTCTAATAGATTTAAATATTAATCCTAATCTAGTTAGGTTTATCCTCTAATTAATATTTAAATCTTAATTTATCTCAAACAGATTTAAATATTAATTCTTATCCAAATAGGATTTAACTACAAATCTAACCAAATCCTAACATTCTCCACTTTGGTTTGATTTGTAATTTTCAACCGCTACGTCGAGCTCACCATGCAAACTCCACCTTGAGCTTGTCTTCTCCGCTCGATGTCGCCGCATCCGTCGCTCCGTCTCGAAAAACTGCACATCCGTGAACTTTTGGAACCCAAACTGTCTTCACTCCCGTTCTGGCTGTGCTCCCGTTCAGAACGTATAAGTTCCCACGCTTGTTCGCCTCGCATACGACCCGATCTCGTTTTCGGACCCTCATAGCTCCACCTGAAGCTGAAATATTGCAACCCTTCGAGTCCAATGCGCCTAACGAGATCAAATTCCGCTTCAATCCAGGAATGTGCCGCACACCTGTCAGCGTCCTCACGACCCATCGTGCATTCGGATCTTCACTGTGCTGACTCCCAATATTTTACACGATGTCCCGTTCCCCATTAGAGCCTTTCCACCTTTGGTCGCCTTATAGGTGGCAAAAGACTCCTTCTCCGGGCATACGTGAAAAGAACACGCCAAATCGAGCACCCACGCATCATCCGAAATTTTCGCACCTCCGGTCGCCGCATATAGCACATCAAAATCGATCATCTCTGACTCTGCTGTCTGCGCTGTAGCTGATACCGTCTTGTCCTGGTTCATGACAGTTTGCTCCTTCTGTCGCTTTAACTCCTTCAGATCATCCTAAAGTTTTCGACAATTGCGCTTGATATGCCCCTTCCTGTGACAGTAAAAGCATTCTACCTCAGATAGTGGTTTCTTCTGTCGATATCCGGTCGCCGATATTCTCACCTTCTTCTTCGCAGTCACCACCAGTCCTACATCCTGACTTTGCATGCCGGACTCCTGAGTCATCTTCCGCATCTCGTTCGAGAGAAGCGCCGCCGTGACCACCTCCACGCTTATGGACTCCTTGCCATATAGCAACATGGTCACCAGATGCTCATATGTCGTCGGTAGCGAAGATAGTAGGATCAACGCCTTGTCTTCGTCATCCAGATTGACTCCGATACTGGTCAACTGGGCTACCACCTTGTTGAACTCATTCAGATGCTCGTGTAGGCTCGCCGCTTCCTGCATCCGGAGCGTAAACAATCGCTGCTTCAGATACAATCTGTTCGTCAGGGATTTGGTCATGTACAGATCTTCCAATTTCTTCCACAATTTCGCCGGTGTCGTCTCGCCGGCTACATTGTAAAGAACCTCATCTGCTAATGATAGATGAAGCGTACTCAGCGCCTTCCGCTCCATCTTCGTCCATGCCGCATCCGTGACCTCCGCTGGCTTTGCCTCCTTCCCGTTCAACGTTTCGTCTAACTCTTGTTGTACGAGGATTGCTCGTACTTTAATTTGCCATAATCCGAAATTGTTCTTGCCGTCGAACTTCTCGATTTCGAATTTTGTGGCCATTTCCGTCGATCTCTCCCGCAGATCGGTAACCTTCGGCTCTGATACCACTTGTTGGGAATCCAGTACTCGCCCCGGTACCGGATCTCGTGAATCCGCAACCCGCTCCGATACCGACTGCTGTGGATCCGGTATCGATTGTTGGGATTCAGCAACGAAAACGTCAAATCGGGTTTTTTATCATAAACCCGCCTCCTCAGCAAAAGCTGATACAATCATAAAAGAGAAAAATATGCAGGTAAAATAAGATTCATTAAATAAGAGAAGATTACACTTGACTCCTCTTCTGCACAGAATAGCTACAACTCGAGCCCTCTTTCTGAATCTCTTCTACCCTTCTCTCGTCTTCTATAAACCCATAAAGAAGACAATCCTTCATATGCACCCGTGCACTAGGTGCATTCAAAGCATAATTAAATAACTCTCTCTCTCTCTTTTTCTCTCTCTGGTACGGCAACCCAAGAGACTCTCTCTCTCTCCCGTACTTCCCACCAAAAGCAAACCCACAAAGAGCTATTTATAAGGCTCCACTAAAACGTACCCCAATCCTAATATATTTAGAATTTCTACTCCAATTAATATCTAAATCTATCTTAATTAATCTCTAATAGATTTAAATATTAATCCTAATCTAGTTAGATTTATCCTCTAATTAATATTTAAATCTTAATTTATCTCAAAAGCAAACCCACAAAGAGCTATTTATAAGGCTCCTAAAACGTACCCCAATCCTAATATATTTAGAATTTCTACTCCAATTAATATCTAAATCTATCTTAATTAATCTCTAATAGATTTAAATATTAATCCTAATCTAGTTAGATTTATCCTCTAATTAATATTTAAATCTTAATTTATCTCAAACAGATTTAAATATTAATTCTTATCCAAATAGGATTTAACTACAAATCTAACCAAATCCTAACATACTAGGTCTACAATTCACTTATGGATTGTAATCCTACGTTACAACTCTCCTAAACCACCTTTGTAGTAAGTACAAGTCATATCGGTCGCTTTATTTTCTTCTTCTTTTTTAAACTAAAAATCAGAAAGGGGTTAGTAAACCCCCACAACTCTTGAATAACGGGTTGCAGAGATCGTTACTTCTCCTTTTAGTTGTAGTCTTAGCATTTCTCGATCAGGAAAAGTATATATACAACAATTGAATGAAGTAGTTGTATGTATATTTTTCAACTGAAACATTTGGACGTGTACATGCAATTAAGCTTCTAACAAAGACACTGCAACTGCACCCTCTCCTATTGTCCATTCCATGCAATCATAGATGCACCATCTCACTGCAACCCAAGCGTACAAAGTGCAAACTATCTATTACTACTACTTCCTAAACAAATTTTTTACAAGGGAGATAGATAAAAACTTCCTCACCTACGTGCTCAGTTTCTCTCTCTATAAAAGTGCACCGTCCTTTGAGTCCTCTCTCTCTCTCTCTTTTTCTCTCTTTTATCCAGCCATGTCATGGAGCAACTGAGCACCCATCAAGTCCCTATAAGGGAGAGCCTGTGCCTCTCCATCTAACATGGAGAAGTGAACCGGTTGGTTGTCGTCGATATGGTCTCTGGCGAAGAGGAGAGTCGACTGTTCGGGGGGCGGCGCAAACGATAGGCTCATCCCCCCGCCGTTGTGCTGTTGAAGGCCCAGCGTTAATGAGACGCTGCTCCCCAAGTTGTGGCCACCATTGTTGTAGGAGGGGAAGTCCCAATCCTCCATACCAAAGTTGGCGGCGATGTCATGGTGCCTTGCGCTCTTCATGGTTGCGTTCTCGCCTTGGTCGCGACTGTGGCCGCCGTTGACGACCGACGAGAGGGAATCGGAGTTGGGGATGAGATGTCGGCCCGGTGGCGGCTTCTGGTCGAGGCCCGGGTGAGGTTTAGGGTTAGGGTTTTGGTTGGTGGTGGTGTCTTGATGACCAGTTGCTAGATTGGAGGATTGCTTCTCCTGTTCCTTCATCTCCTCCATGTACATCTCCTCCACCATGGGCTTCCAAAGCCTCACCCTTGCATTAATAAACCAATTGGACACCTATAATATATGCAAACAATGCAGTTTAGAATATAATTAACTTTATGTTTATAGCATGGACCAAGAATATAAGGACACCTTAATGAATAAAATTAAGCTAATCAATGTGTTTAGATGATAGTGAGAGACAAGTGACTAGGCACCTAATTGTTAGTACATAGAATAATTATAAAGCAAACATTATGGATGTGTTACTACATATATACATATACATATATATACATATATATATACCTGACTTCTCGAGAGTCCGGTTTGCCGTGACAAAATATGTTTATCGACATCGTTGGGATACCTGTTGTAAAATTTATGAGGTTAGTTCCATATATAGAATCAACAATGAGCGAGATTATCCATAGTTTTTGCTAATTAAACAAAGTTGATTGCAATGTTATGCATGGAAAGGAGCTTTATCCTAACCCATGCTTGGGTACATGATTCTTAATTATTTAATACTGCATTACACATATCCATAAATGGGTACATGACATGTGTGTGCTAAAGCTAATAATTTCTCAAATTAAACAAAAGAGAAATGCTAATCTATACAGCTCTTCATTATAGGGTTATTACAACCCCTCTAGGATTTAGTCAATTATCCTTATTCGGTTTCGAGTAATCAAAAAGAGAGAGAGAGAGAGAGAGAGAGAGAGAGAGAGAGAGAGAGAGAGAGAGAGTGGGTGCTGTAAAATTACAACCAAAAGTTGGTTGTAGAGGTTTGGCTCTTAAACCTAGTACTAGAAACAACTTTTGTGGTACTCACCTTTTCTTAATTTAATTGTTATTTCCATACATGCATGAATGGACAGGGTTTAAGTGGTTTGTCCATTTACATCAAAAACTAATCATGCCTTTGAGTGGTTGATCTCTAAAAATAGGATAAAGTAAGTAAAGAACTGATCTACAATCACCGCAAAAGAATAATCAACCAATACTTATATATATATAGAGAGAGAGAGAGAGAGAGAGAGAGAGTGTGAGGCTGTTATACTATTTATCGTATCGGAACTGCGGTGCTATAGTCTCGTTTTTTATTTTAAAGTGTTCAAATTAATGATCTATACTGTTAAATATGATCTAGGGTATACGATATTTTTAGGAATAAAATTTTAATTTTTTTCAACATCGCTTACTTAGTAAGCAAATCATGTCAAAATAAATGGCGAAAATTGAACAATTTTTAAAATTTGAAAATAGCACTTTTGAATTCAAGATCAAGGATATTGACCTTCATCTAGATAATTTAAAATATCTTCTATCAAAATTTGAATAAATTTAGTTTCTTCTACACCATTAAACTACAAACTCGCCATAGTAGCCATTGAAAATTGACAAGTTTGAAATAATTTGATCATAAAGTAAATTATATCGAAAAAATATAAATTTTATTTCTAAAAACTTCTAATACCCTAGATCAATTTTAACGGTGTGAATCGTTGATTTGAACACCCTAAAATCGAAAAAGAGATTAATTATAGCACCGGAGCTCTGACACTATAGATATTATAGGAGCCTAGCTATATATATATATATATATATATATAGAGAGAGAGAGAGAGAGAGAGAGAGAGAGAGAGCAGGGCTACTGTGCTATTAGGAGCACAGCCGCCCTTGTGCTCCTAAATTTTTAATCACCCATCAATTTTGATGGATGGTTAGAATAAGAGAGAAGAAAAATTGGAGAGAAATTGAGTGTCTCAATTTCTCTTCTTTTTGAATTTCTCTTCAATTTCTCTTTTCGGTCTCATCCTAATCAGTCATCAAAATTGATAGGTGATTAAAAAGTTAGGAGCACAAGAACTGCTGTGCTCCTAATAGCACAGTAGTACTACTCTCTCTCTCTCTCTCTCTCCATATATATATATATATATATAACCAATGGTGAGAAAATCATAAAAGGTGTACTATATTAACAGATACTTAATTCTTTGATTTGTTTTGAATAAGGAATTTGTACTCTAGTTGCATGGCTAATATTTCCTAAGCCATAGAAAAGACACGATGGTTCAAACCATTATATAGTAATGTTTGGAATAAAATTCAGTTAACTCTCCTCTCCTTACTGAGAGAGAGAGAGAGAGAGAGAGAGAGAGAGAAAAGGATAAGGAGAGGGAGAGTTACGGGTGAAGGAAATGCTCGAAGAGCCAAGCGCGGAGAATCGAGACGGAGCGCTCGGGGAGGCCCCTCTGCGGTCGCCACGGGTGGGTCTCCATGAAGCTGCCCTGCTGAAAGGCCTTCTGCTGCCGCAGGCATTGATCGAGAATCTTGAGCCTCGGCGTCTCTCCCCTCGTCATCCCCGGTGCAACTGGCTCCTTCTCTCCCATGGCCTTCTTGGTCGCCCTAATCTGGCCCACGATCGCGTCCCGCAAGCACCGGAAGTGCCTCGACATGGCCCTCGACGCCAGCTTTGAGTAGACGGCCGCCGCCCCTCCCCCCGCAACGGCCTCAAACGACGACACCACCGCCCTCATCTGTTCGCAGTATTTTCTATACCTCCTGTCCACCTAGTTCAAGGGAAATCACGCATATTAACAGAACCGTATATACGTATTTGTTATGGACAGATAAGGTGTATTGAACCTAGTCAACATTCATACGACTAACTGAGTTGACAAAATCTGGTAAATATTCGTATAATAAACTCTACAAGAATCAATGCACTTGATCATATGCGCATAACAATACTTGCTCTTTGAATAACACTGCTTAAAGATAAACAGTGATTGTTCTTGTAGGGTTGTTTTAGTTAACCTCAAGTGACTAGTTAGCACAAATATATATGGCATGTAGATAGAATAGTAATAAAACAATGTGAAATTAAGAAGTATACCAGTATATAAAGACAATAGTAGAAACTATATACAGTAGGAAGAGAGAGAGAGATATGGTGTGGGATCCATTCAATGAGGGGGATATGGAAGAAAAAGGTAGCTAGGGTTTAGATGCCTAAGTAAAGGAAGGGGAATAGAGGTTTCTAAAAGTAAATGGAAGAGTCCCAAGCTGCCAATCTGTCCCTACACTGGCTTATCACCACTCTAAAGGGTAGTGTTGCAGAGACCCACATAACTGATGTGTCCCACTAAACTCTTCTCAAGTTTCCAACACCAATCAACTTGATTCCCCATCAAAAAGCTAGGCCTACATTTTTGTTGTTCTCTCACTAGCTACATGTATATATCCATGAAAACAACTCCCTAATAAAACAAGAATATTTAAAAATTATGTATGTATAACCTGTTTGTATTCTTCCTTTTTTTTTTATCAAAAAAGTTATATATGCATGATTAGGTTGATGAGGAAAAGGAATTGTTACTGACCTCTTCTAGCATGGTAAAGAGCTTAGCCCTCCTCTTCTGCAGCTCCAAAAGGTCCAAACTATGTAGAGACTGATGACCCCATGAAGTGGAGGAAGAAGAAGCTCCTTCCTCCCACTGGCTTGTGCTCTTTTGGGGCTTCTTCATTAAGCTGCTTTGATCCCCTCCAAGGCTGCAAAACTCATTCAAAAGCTCCCTAGCTGGAATCATGTACTTAGAACTCCCCAGCTGGAAGGTTTGCTGAGAATGAAAAGCCCTCATCCCCTCATGCATCAGAAGCTGCTGCTGATGAGAAGCAGAAGCAGAAGCCCTTGAGAGTAATCCATGATGATTATGACTTGCATCTCCCTGGTTGAAGGGCTGATCATGAGCCAACCCAAAAGCATCTGATGAGGGCCTAGGATTAGAGAGGGACAAGGATAAGCCCCCACTGTGGTGCCTTATCGCGGTGTCGTCGATGGGCCACGGGCTTACCGAAGAAGCAATATTGGAAAGCTCTTTTGGGAAGAAGCCTCTCACATGGTTGGAGCTTATAATTTGGTGCTGCTTAGAGGAGAAGCCCACCATGTCCAGCCCAGAAGCTGCTTGGATGGCGAAGAGGTCGTGGTTCGAGTCGAAGCCGTGCATCGTCGTCGGGTTGGAGGGGAAATCAGTGTAGTTGGATTCATGGGCCATCATGTATATATTACCACCAGGTTTGATCAAGATCCCAAAATATTGAGCCCCATGAGGAGTAAACTAAAGATACATATAAGGATGTCTAGCTCCTCCTTTAAACTATCATGGGCATTTCTAACTAGAGGAGCTCACTAAGTGCTCAAGGAAAAAACCATTTACCAAGCTCTAGAGAGAGAGAGAGACAGAGAGAGAAGAGAAGAGATTAGGAGAAAGGAGGAGATCAAAAGAAGCATGAGGAGTGGATCTTAGTCCTGATCTCCTTGAATAACAAAGTAAACAAATTCATGACCCTTTCCACCACCCAACAAGGCTTCTTCTCTCTAACTTGCTTTCTCTCCTTCTTGCACCAAGTGGTCTTGAAGTACTCCAAACACTTTTAATAATAATCTTCTTTCCTCTGTGGTACAAAGGGTTTGCTGGGATTGGATTGGCACCAAGTCCAACTTTGTTCAAAGTGAGACTCTTTCTTACCCTTTTCTTGCTTCTTGTACTCTCTCCATGCCCAACTCCTTTAAGCTAGGCTTCTTTCACCTCTCCCCCCTCTCCTACTTTGTAGAGTTGTGTCACCAATATTCCTTTACTACCACTTCTAAAACTAGAGAGAGAGAGAGAGAGAGAGAGAGAGAGAGAGAGAGAGAGAGATGTGCGGAGGAGAATGCAAAATATTCCCAAAGGAAGGTATTGGGGACAACCAAGGAGAGAAGTGGTCCTCAATTCCCAACTAATCGCCATTAAAGGGCAAATTAAAGGCCCCATGGGACCGCAACAAGTCATTCTCTCTCCTCTCTCAGCTTATACTTTTCTCTATGCCACTTAACTTATTCTCTCTCTTTTTTTTTTGTTTTTTTGTTTTTTCGTTTTTCTACCCTCACACTTACACTATATCATCAATAATCAATCAATTATATATATCTTTATTAGAGAGAAAAGTAAAATAAAAATATTTTTGTAATAATTTATGATGGAACGGTTGAGCTCAAAAGGAACAATCTGATTAGTTGAAAACGTCGCAACAGCAATATAATCGGTGCATTTTAGACTTTTTTTCTAAACATTATTCTACTCAAAAGCTTTTCTATTTGTTATTTTTTGCCCGCAGCTAAATATCTTTGTGGTCCTTGCACATATGGATGCTAGCAAATCCAATTATTGGTCCCTGGCTTAAAAGAAAAACCACTATGACATTGCCACAATACCTAGTTAATCAATATTAATTGTTAATTTATAAAAGACATGTAATCACTGTACACAGTATCTGGAATGAGTTAACATGTTGCTTGTTAAAGCAAAATGATACAATCAAAATCTTAATATTGTTAAATATAAAAATATTTCAAATATTGTTCTCTATCAGCTTAAGTTTTTATAGAGAATAAAGATTGTTTCGTATTATTTAATAAATATGTCATGCATGAGCAATGAATATCCCTTAATTATCCGATCGAGAGTATTTTATCAGTTCTACAGTAGTTGTAGTGTTTCTTTTGATTTCTTTAGAGCTGTAAGGGATGCGTGAGAGCTAGAATGCTTCTAATAGCACACGAATAGTGTATCCTACTAACTTTTTAATTCTTCAATCGATGCTTAGAGTTTACTATTTGGCAGTTGTATTTATTCATGTGCTAGCTATTAAAAGCACTTATTTCCTGGTTTTAAGTATATAGTGCAAGATGCGAGATGATTTTCTATGCAAGTGAATTTATTGCTAAAAGAGAAAGTGAAATGCTAAAAATGTTACGGGCACTGGTGTAGCCATTCATATCAGCCACAATGCATATCTTGTTAATAGATACTCAGAACTCCTATTTCATTGTGGACAAACCAAATTCTTTTTTTTTTTTTTTAAGAGATAGATAGCATGCTATCCGCTTCGTTTATTTTATTTAGAAATAAACTTAGTTGGAAATATGAATCAATTAGGATTCGAACTTGGGTCTCGAATATCAAGCACCAAACCCTTTGCCACTTGCTTTAGGGACGGTCAGTTGGATAAACCAAATTCAAACTGAAAAAATACTAAGTCTACAACCCAAGAGGATTGTAAGATTACAACCCTTCATTCAAGAGATTAAAACTTTCTCGAAGATTTAAATAGAATTTTTCTTGGTTTTAGAACCAAAACAAAGGAGATTGATAAAACTAGCTAGTGTACAGAAGTGGCCCCTTGGATGATAGAGTTGTAGGGGTCAAAACCCTTTTTGGTTGTAGGGCTAACACAATTAACTTTAATATTTTAGGGTAAGCTTCAAATACCTGGTTTTGCATTTTCTCACTTTGGTATTCTGTGGTTTAAAGTGTATCAGCTTAGTGGTGCCATGTGGTTTTATTTTTCTCTTTTATCATCTTCTTCGTTAATATTTCGTTAAATTAAATACAAAAAACTTCAGATACTCCATCTAGATTTATCAAATATTCACTTTAATACCTTTTATTTTTAACTTTATTATTGATTTAAAAAAAAATTAGTGAAATTGATAATAAAAAGAGAAAAATAAATTCACAGAATATTAAATTGATACACTTTAAATTATATAGTATTAAAGTAAAAAATTACGAAATCACATGAGTGTTATTTAAAGTTTTCCCAATATTTTAACTTACCTTCTAAGCGACATAAATATACAGTAGTTTTGTCCCTGTTAGAAAGGCTCTAATTCTCTTTTTATAGTTGTGCTTTTCTCGATAAATTAAAACTATAAAAAATAATAAATTGTGTACATATTGATGAATAGGATTTCCTACGCAGCTACAGCTGCTGATGGGGATGTTTCTTTCTAAATCACAGTCGCATGATTTGGACAATTTTTTGGTGCAATAAAATTTTGACATAATTATCCACATACCCCTTAAAATAACTGATACTACAATAATCACACTTTTAAATATTGATACAGATAAAAAAAAAATACTGTTGGCTAAATTATCGATAATTTTCAAAAATATTGCTATATATAAAGTCGCTATATGTAGGGCTGCCTTAATATTTGGCACCCACTCCTTCAGCGACCTGTAGCGGAGGAATATTTGGTGATCGTAACCCTCTACGATCCCTGCGAGATTCTCGCGGTCGAACTCCAGCCGCTGGACCCCTACCTCGTCGTCTGCGGCGGCGGCGGAGAAAGAGAAGGGAAGATGGTGATCATTTTTTTTTTTTTTTATTTGTAATTGGGCTGAGTGGATTGGATGAGATTGGTTGAGTAGAGAATTTTTTATTTTTGATTGGATTGGAGTTTATATTTAAGTCTTAATAGGTTTTTTTTTAAAAAAAAAAAAAGCTTTGGCATATATCAGACACTTATATAAAAATATACTAAATATATATTCTTATAATTTAATTCTGTTGTAGTGGCCTTATTTACTTCTAAAAGGTTAATTGCTTAAGCTTTTTAGAAGTATATAAATACAAATATGAGTACTTTTGAAGGTTCTGTAGATATTTAATTACCTTTAAAATTTTAAGAAAATCCCTACAATATTTAAAAAAAAAAAAAATTTCTTGTGGTGCTACATGCATATAGTACTAATCCAATCCCTTTAATCTCTCTTATATACGACAAATGCTTTAGCCATCGTGAGATCGACGTCATTCCTGCGTTATTTATGTGAGAATTAAAGTTTTGCATATTGACATCAATATTCGAAAGGCTAAATTACACAAAATTTCCGATCAAAATTTGATTTTTCACTTTTTCCTTCTGTCACTTAAAAATCTACATTTTGTCTCTTTGTAAAATGAAAAATATGCACTTCACCAACTACCGTTAGGGTTCCGTTATAAAATATTTTTTTATGCCAAAAATATCCCTCCGCCCTCTTTCCTGTTGCTTCGCCTCCCTCCGGCTCGCCGCCTCGCCGTCTCGCACTCCTCCACTGCTTCACCCTCGCCCACATCCCCTTCGCTGTCGTCCGCCACCTCGCTTTCGCTCTTGTTGCTCTTGCCTACCTCTCCATCAATGTCCATCTCGGTTTCCTCCCTACTGTCGCCGATATCGAAGAGCGACGAGGGTGCAGAAGGAGAAGGGAAGCACGTGGAGAAGAAAATGGAGAGAAATTGCAGCAAATCGAGATGTGAATGGCGGCTGATCGAGGCGGCGGTTGAAGAAGATGATGGAGAAGACGAAAATGGTGAGGGGCAAAATGGTCATTTTACACACCATACCTTATGTGAATATTTTTTATTTTACAAGGGGGCAAAGTGTAGGTTTTTAAATGACAGGAGGGTAAAGTGAAAAATCGAATTTTGACAGAAAAATTTTATGTAATTTAGCCTATTAGAAAATTTGATTTTAATATAAATATTTATGTATTAAATTTGATCAGTATTTCTGAATAATTTTAAATAGCTTTAATGAATTTTAATTGTATTCCCCATCTAAAAAAAAATCATCCATTTTAATCACTTCATTAAGCATATTAATTTATGTTCCTCTTAATTAACCATATATTTTTGACATCCAAAAATCCCAATATTTTTTTCTAAAAAAAATGAACGCAGCAGATAACATGCTATCTTTCTGTCTTAAAAAAAAAAAAAAATCCCTATTGCATGCAAAACCTCACTAGACCTAGTATAGTTTGATATGTTACGTGCGATCAATATGTAGTTTGATATCAAAATTGATAAGTTGTCGGAATATTTATTTAGTTTATATTATTCTGCTCTATTTAAAATGTATGAGCATTTTTATTCACTAACTTATTTTTATACATTACAATAAAAATAGTGTATAACGATACTTTTAAATATCGGTATAGGTCAAAAAAAAAGTGATGTTGGCTAAATTACCGACACTTTTTAAAAGTGTTGTTATATGTGGGTCGCTATATGTAGGGTCGCCTTGATGTTTGGCATCTACTCCTCCAGCGACCTGTGGTGAAGGGACACGTGGTGAACATAGCCCCTTTACGGTCCCTGCGAGATCCTCGCGGTCAAACTCTAGCCACCGGAACCCTACGTTGTCGGCTGCGGGAGCGAAGGAGAGAAAGAGAGATGGTGATCATTATTTTTTCTTTTTTATTTGTATTTGAACCGTGTGGGCTCGGTAGGATTGGTTGAGTAGTATAACTTTTTATTTTTGATTAGATTGGATTTTATATTTAGGACTTAATAGATTTTTTTAAAATTTTTTGGCATAAATAAAATATTTACATAAAAGTGTCCTAAAAACGTATTCCTATAATCTAATTCTGTTGTGGTGATAAAGCTTTATAAATCTGAATTCAACATTCGACATTAATTTAGCATGCTTCAGACAATGGTAAGTACATAATTTTTAAAAAAAAAAATGTACAAATGCAACTTTTTATGTAAGGATTAATTGAGACTCGGGCTAAGATGCATGTAAAGTTTCTTTTTTTCTTTTTCTTTTAATCATTTAGATATAGCCTAATATGCCTCTTGTCTAATTAATGTTCCTAGGTAACCTGTTATTATTTGTCCTTAAATTGTACATATGTAGGAATCACGCGATTAATAAGGGCCCCAAACGTGGTGCAATAAACTCCACACATATTGCATTTATTGTCACCCACATATATAAATTCTGATACCCCGAAACACTAAAGGTATTTGGTTGAACGTTCTAAATCAAAAAATTAACATTTTATCAAACCATACACATAAATATAATACTCGAAATTTAAAGCACGAAATTTAAAGCACGTGTGCGTGTNCAACCTCGACTAAAAGCCTCCATATGTTTTCATGACCAATCATATATATTCACGTAAGTTTCATTCGACATGTTCGCATATACATATAACTGTGGCTTGTACAAAGTTTATGTAATTAATCTTAATTCTATCCTAAAAGGTGAGTATGTTTCTTAATATTTTTACTTTGATTTGTAAAGGATCAAATTCACATAAAAACAAATCGTGGAAATTAAAAACTTGATCAGATAAATTAATATTTCCTTGTGGTTAAGCACATTAATTTACACTTACTGATCTGTGAATATTAAGAAACATACTCACCTTTTAGGATAGAATTAAGATTAATTACATAAACTTTGTACAAGCCTGTGCACAGTTATATATGCGAACATGTCGAATGAAACTTACGTGAATATGATTGGTCATGAAAACATACGGAGGCTTTTAGTCGAGGTTGGTACGTACATCTCATAATATTAATATATATATACACACACACACGTGCTTTAAATTTCGTGCTTTAAATTTCGAGTATTATATTTATGTGTATGGTTTGATAAAATGTTAATTTTTTGATTTATAACGTTCAACCAAATACCTTTAGTGTTTCGGGGTATCAGAATTTATATATGTGGGTGACAATAAATGCAATATGTGTGGAGTTTATTGCACCACGTTTGGGGCCCTTATTAATCGCGTGATTCCTACATATGTACAATTTAAGGACAAATAATAACAGGTTACCTAGGAACATTAATTAGACAAGAGGCATATTAGGCTATATCTAAATGATTAAAGAAAAANGAATCCTTCTTTGTATGGTAATGTGAGTAATATCAATAGACCATGTAAGATAGTAGGAATTAACTAAAATCAAATATTGTTTTAATTTCATGTGCATCATCACAACAATAAAAGCTTCATTTATTGCCTTGAATTTTGGCCTACACTATGTTCTCAAATAGGGATGCAAATGGGGCCACTACTACTACAAATCCTTTTTTTTTTTTTTCCCAACAATAAATAGCAATTCATAACTATTAATTAGTTTCAATAATAATTTTTTGCAATAAACAAAAATCGTTGTAAACCATTACTATATATCTTGTAGTAATAAATGACTAAATAATATGATTTGCATTATCACAACAGCGCAAACAGTTGCAATAAAATATATTTTACAATAATTTAATTTTTTATATAATTAAATTGATGTAATAGAATAAAATTATTATAGTGAGAAAATTTTAGTGTGGGAGGGGTCCCCTATATCGATCTTGCTCTTTTTTTGGGACAAAAATTTTAGTGTGGGAGGGGTCCCCTATATCGATCTTGCTCTTTTTTTGGGACAAAAATTTGGTGGGCATCCGCCCCCAAACAACTTGTTTGGGGGAGGAGCCGATGGGCGCCGCGTGGTCGCGACCCTCAGAAACGGAAAAAAAAAAATATGGGCTCCGATTTTTTAGAGAGAGAGAGAGAAAGAAGTCGGTGGTGGAAAGGGGTGGTCGCGATGGGCGCCAGTACATCACGCGGTGCCCATCGGCTCCGTCCCCAAACAAGTTGTTTGGGGATGGATGCTTGCCAAATTTTTGCCCTTTTTTTGGCGGGTTGTTAGCGGATTCAGATTGGAAAAATAAAAGAAAGAGTGTTCCCCATCCTCCCAAGCAATTCCCACAGAAGGGGATTCAGAATAGATTATCTTTCGAGAGGCAGAAGCTCCATCAACCCAGACTCATTTGCATCTTATTCTCAAGCGAACATTTAAGCGACGACGACAACAGTGATGATGCGACGATTATGCTCAATAAAAATATTTATTTTTCAAACATATGGGATTACAAAAATATATATATGTCTTTTGGTCAAGTCAAAGAAGAACTAATATCCACCCAAGCCATTTGTAGAAACTAAATGGACTCCAATTAATATATATTCAACCTTTCACCAAGTATTTTCCATGCATACTTTTCTTAGCCAATTTAAGATGTCTTCATCTAGATGCTTAATTAGTGATGAGAATCCTTCTTTTTTGTTTTTTTTTTAATTATGATAAACATGGGACAATATTTTCTTGTCCTAATTGATTGAGATGACGAGACATGTCCGTAGTAGGTGTTGTATACGCATTGTTCAAATCACGCGCAATTTAATTTTGTGTACATGGTTGGTGTTGTATTATTATTATTATTATTGCTCAATCACACCACACCATTGATCAAGTAGGACCCTAAAATATACTCACATGACTATTCCTCATACATGGATATTGCTATAACTTGGACAAACAAAGTACCAAAATCTTATGTTAGTTAATTTTTGCCACTTATTTGTGCATGAGAGAGAGAGAGAGAGAGAGAGAGAGAGAAAGAGAGAGAGAGGGGTTCATATAAAGAATCTATATAGGAATTGACTAATTTTGGGTGATGTGAGCTATATATTTCCCCCAATAAATGCCACATATAGATGTGTTTAAGATCCAATTCCACAAGGATTTTGTTTTCTAATTTTTTTAAAAAATGTACAATATTATAAGGATTTAAGGTTTAGGATTTTGGGTTGCCTAAAATTAAATCACCGCGACTGCACCCGGTTTAGATGAGCATGACATTGACCCAAACTATTAGAGACTGTTTAATTGCATGAGAAAAAGTTTCGTCGAAACTCAGATATATATATAAATATAGCACGCGAAAATTGATTCAAACTTTTGCTTGGATGAATCAAGGAACGCAGCGGCAGGCCTGTCGTTTTGTAAGGCTTGTGAGAGGAGGTATGAAACTGTGCATTGAATGCATATGCTAATCAACAATTTCAAAAACACATGCTGATAGGAAAGACGCATTCATCGCACTTAAAGGCTCAGCCACAGTGTTTACTGGCTTTGACCTGATTCAACTTATCAAAACTTTAGGTTTATTGTTAGGTCCCTTACCGCTAAGTTTATCGTGAACTGAAACTAGCTCCACTTAATTTATTAGACTTATCTAACTTAACTTATTAGCCTTCATGTACTTCCGACAGGGGAAGCGCAAAGCCGAGATCTTCGTAACTCGTGAAAATCGTGAGCTAGAGATAACCGTATCCAAATGGGGCCTTAGTGCACGCATTACATGGAAAATCTAGTATTGATAGTTAGTCATTCGAAAACTTTAACAACTTTATAGAACTTTTGACTTGAAGTGACATTTATTATATTATTTCTAAGTCGTTGAAAATTACCTTTAAAACACCATAAATTATATATATTCAAAACGACTCAATTTCACTAACCCAATAATGGCCGTGGAGTCAAATCCCCCACTAATTTCGGGAATTTTTGGGTTGAGTACAAGCTATGAACTTAGAATTTATGGATGCATATAGGCGACCAAACCCAAACCAAACCAAACCAGGTTGGAACTTTTTGACCTTTTATAGTTGTGGGTCATTGAGAGAATGAGAGAGAACTTATTGTCCAAACCGAGTGTATTCTTTTTTTTGAGAAATAGATAGTAAGCTATCTGCTTCATTCATTAAGATAAATGAACTGAGTGTACATGTTGGAAGCAACTAGGGCTTTCGAAGAACAGGCAAAAAAGATACGAAACAAGCAAAAGAAGAGGATGGAGGGGGGAGGAGAAGAAGTAAAGAAAGGAAGAAAAAAGGGGGAGGGTCGCTTTAAAGCACTGCTGACCAGCTACTCTTGAGTAGTTTGATGCACTCTAGCGACCGAGAAGCATTAGGTACCGATCCACGAAAGATATAGTTATTCCTGTCCCTCCAGACCACCAACCAGATCGCTGCCAGATAAGTCAAGCAGAGTGCCCTCTTCGACTTGACAGGGTTGGCTGACGCTCCAATCCAGAGATTTCGGATATATTCACATAGCTTATGCATTATACTTAATATAATATAATCTGATAGACGTGACTTACAATTTTCACAGAGTTTACATATAAAAATGCACGACCCGAGCATCAAGCAACAAAAAAAAACAATAATAGTATAAGAAGCTTTGTATTATATATATATATTTATATATATTATATATATATGTCACAGAATACATCTAATGAATGGATCAAATTTTGATTTTAAAATTTCATTGTAGAATACGAAAGAGGCAGTGCGCCAGGTGAAGGGAGAAATATTGTTGTCCAAACGGAGTGTATTCTATACCTCGACTATACTTAATATAATATAATCTGATAGATGTTATTTTACAATTTTTACAGAGTTTAATTACATATATAAAAGTCTACGACCTTGAGCACTAGTATTAAAAGATGCTTTACACAATTTGTATATGCGGAGATCTTATAAATGTCACAAAATACATCCAGTGAATCGATCAAATTCTGATTTTTAAACTTCTACTGTAGAATACGAAAGAGCCGTGCACGGCGCGGCGGGGTGCAAGCAATATCTTCTCTCTCTCTCTCTCTCTCTAGAGAGAGAGGGGAGAGAGAGAGAGAGTAGCTTTCATGTGGGAATGTGAGTGTCCGATTAGATCGAACCCACAGGGTTCATGATCCAATTCCACACAAGTAGATGGGACATGGGTTTGGACACAAGCATCAAAATTGACTCAAATAGCCCATGTCCTATCAATTGTTGGGGGTTGTAGGCCCTAATCACCACGTTTTGGACTAAACAAAAGACCTATCCCCACCATTATTATTCTGCTTATTTTCTTCCACATAGAGTCCAAGTTATAATTTGATGTGAATGATCACCAACACAATTACTAGTCTTGTGATGCAAATTGATGGCCATAAACAACGATTTGGATAGTAATTTGTAAATATTCATATATTATTATATATATTATATAATATATTATATATATAGGTCCAGCTACATATACTTATTATGAGTACGATCGCTCTCGTACTCATAAGTTGTTTTTCGGATGATAGAGCTTCCGAATCGACGATCCACACCGTTAAACGGTTATTTACAACATTTAAAACTTCTAGAAATTTCAAATCTTTTCGACATCATTTGCCTAATGATCAAAAGGTTTCAAAATTTGTAATTTTAATGGTGGATAAGAGACGTTTTATCGTTTAACGGTGTAAAGATATCCAAATCAATTGAATTTTTGTTAGAAAATTCTTTAAACTATTTAAAACAAGATCTATACTCTTGATCTTGATTACAAGACTCCTATCATCATTTTTTAAAGAATATTCATTTTCAACCATTCATTTTCTGTTCACTAGATGGATAAAAGAATAATATCGAAAGTGCGTGAAATTTGATTTCTAAATAGTTTAAATGGTTTAGATCATATTTAACGGAGCCGATCGTCAATTTGGAAGCTCTATCATCGAAAACAACTCGATAGTAAAATGCCCCGTTTACTATCGAGAGTATTCTAGCTCAACTCTATATATATATATATATATATATATATATATATTCTTTTTCGTTTAAATTTGAACAAGAAAATTCTATCTTTATCACTGTTTAGAATAGTATTGTAGGTTTTAGTTGAAAAGATAGCCCAAAGCATATTAGTACTTAATGCGTTCGCTAGTTTGATAATTCACAAACGTTCGATTCGTCAAAGTACGGCTTATTCTCTGCGTGACCTAGCGCTTGTGTTAATCGAGAACAACCAAGGAGTTAAGACGACTTATTCTCGGTATCTATGACGACAAAGACAATTAATATACACTGCAATAATACGCGCGATTAGCTGTTTCGCGAGAGCACATTAGTGTGCTCTATATGATATGATAGGGATAATAATTCGAATTCGATAGCGTCTTCCGAATCCTTGCACGCGAGGCACATTTGATACACTACTTGATTTTTCATACTTACGTAGCTATCATAACTACTTGACATCTTAAAAATAAATATCTTAATTTGTTTGAGAATTTATATGAGAGTAATACACTTTAACCACCTGAATTTACATTTATTATCGCGGCAGTTAGCAATTAAGTTGTAGAAAAATATCGTTGAGATGTCTAATCACTTGATTAAGACCATGTAATTAGGCCCAAATTTGTGAAAGTTCACATCTTAATTAAAAGGCTACACCACTTGCTTTCATTGCCAGGTTGATCAAGCTGTGTAATTAGGCCTGTGTCTCAACCAAGACCATTTATTTCTCATGTATTAGATAGTGAAATAATGAGTACGGCTACTATACTATGGATAACACCAAATACCTGGTGCTATCAGTTTTTTACTGTTAGATCTATTCCTTTAACTATTTATACTGATTAGATCATAGTATTCAACCAACCACCAACTCAACTCTAGGAGACCACTATCATCCGAACAGCATATTCCCTCATCCAAGGGCCGAAAACCTAATAACACCAATGACTTGGTGCTATTAATAATATAGTAGCCTAATTCGTGAAATAATATACAATTTATAATATAATGAGTTGAGCTCCTCTGCTTTTAAAAGTATGGGAGAATTTGTGCTTATGGCTTTTTAACTTTTGGATCGTTTTAAGACTCATACAGCATTATTAACGGTATGCCCCATTAAGTCCTCTTGACCAGTGCTGCATGAATCTTGAGGTGATCTGACGATTAAAAAATCACAAGCACAAGATGCTCCGGTGCTTTTAAAAGCACAGGAACTCAATAGATGATAAATTAATGTACTGAAAAATGAGAAGAGATAATTAATCCAAAAACCCTAAATTTACCTTGTAAATAGAACCCCCAAAAAATGAAAAAATTTCCTTCCAAGAAATTAATAGTTTCTCTTGTAAGATCCAATCAACCATTCTTTGAATTAACTCAAGCAGGTGGATCAAATAAATCAATTTAATTTAAAATAAAACATTATAACACTATCTCTCTCACCTAGATATGTTAGTGGGCAAAGATGAACTAAGTGGCCCAACTCACCCAAATACTTAAAAAAGTATATTTTTCAAATCTCAATTTCAAAAAAATTCAAAATAGTAAAATCCCTCTATATTTTGTTTTCAAGGGGGGGAAAATGTAATTGAGATTATTAAGAAAATTAATAAAATTTGGTATTCGGTAAGTGATTGAAATATTAATTACGCTAGTCGTGTAATTTAATTTAAATTTGTAAGGAAATGTTGTGGGGGTTATGATACATTTTTCACCCTTCTTTTTAATTTCTGAGATAGTTTGTATTATAATTTGGTGAAATTTTAAAATTTGTTTAATTTGGAGAAAAACAAAAATTTGTTGGCCTAGGTGTTCTCATCATGATCTGAAAAAGGCCCAAGCCCAATTTTTTCTAAGCCCTTAAATGAATGGTTTGTATAGTTAACAAAGAACGCGATATAATTTTCAACAATAAACGGTTGTTTAATTGCATGCAGTTGCAATTATACTATAATTTTAAGATAAAAATGCATAGAATTAATCTAAACTACAAACCATTTTGATTTGATTTGTCTAATCTTTCAAATTTTTGATTTTATTGTCTAACATTTTAATTTGCTTGATTTAAATCATTTGATGACTCTTACCATTCAAAATTTAAGCTATTTGCTAGCTTTAAAGAATATATAGTTATAAGAATTATATAATATATTAATTAAACCTATAAAGATAACAAATGTATTCAAACTTTGAAGTTAAAAAGTCAGTAGCCGGCTTAAATCAAATAAATTAAAAAATTAGATAACAAAATCAATTTTTTTAAAGATTAGGTAACCAGATCAAAATGGGCGATAGTTGAGGTAAGTTTTATATATTTTTCTCTAGTTTTAATTGCATATAAATTCAAATATAGTGTTTGGTTTGATGCACTTGATACCAACTACTGCAATTAAAATTGCATAAAGAGGCTCAACTACAGTAATTGAAACTGGACACAAATTGACCGTCATTCGATCCAACTGCAGTATGCCAGTACCTAAAGAGCTAGAGTAATTTTAAATAAGAGATATGCTTACCTACTTAATCGCTTTGGAAATAAAATTAAAATTTTTTCCTAAATTGGTGGTAATCTAAGCACCCCATATATAAAGTTTTAAAATTTGTAAATGCAGTTCTCAATTGCATGCAACCAAATAAATTATTTATAGTTACAGTATTTCTACTGCATTTGGTTAAACGAGATGCATATATGTTTAACTATTGTATTTTCAACTGCATGCATATAAATTATTTATTTATTTATTTTTGTCCCTTACCATGCAACTAAGAAATTATCCCCAACTTTTAATAGTAATTAAAGTAACTCTACAATAATCCAAACAAGCTCTAGCTTTAATGAGTAATTCACTAATCATCAAACCACGCACCACAAAAATTTATTATATTTATTTTGTAGGCACTAGAGTGATTAACAAGTCAAATAAACCCTAATGCATTGCACTAAGTTCATAATCAAATAGAGTTATTGTTAATTAACATTATGAAGTTGATACCGACTGTCCCTAGCGCAAGTGACAAAAGGCTTGATAGTTGGTACCCGAGGTCTCAAGTTTGAATCCTAGTTGATTCACATTTCTAGCTAAGTTTATTTCTAAATAAAATAAACGAAGCGGATAGCACGCTACCTATCTCTAAAAAAAAAAAAAAAAAAAACATTATGAAGTAGATAATGGTGTCACCTTTTTGCAAAATGAAGTAAATAAAGGCAATTACATGCGCACGAATATTACAGCATCACCAATCATCAAACCACTGCACCCCAAAAATTTATTATAATATTTATGTAGGCACTAGAGTGATTAATTAACAAATCAAATAAACCCTAATGCATTGCATTAAGTTCATATATAATGAAATAGAGTTATTGTTAATTAACATGATGAAGTAGATAATGGTGTCACCTTTTTGCAAAATGAAGTAAATAAAGGCAACTACATACGCACGAATATTACAGCAAACTAAAATAGTAAAGGTGAAAAATTTATGGAGACCCCTGTGCTATATTTTTGTTTTACAATTTTTTTTTTAATTTTCTATACTATACTATTATTTTTGTGAAAAGCATCACTCAACTATTGTTTTTTTTTTTTTTTTTTTTTGTAATCCTCACACTATACGCAATAGATCGACCTATAATTTTATTAAAAAAAAATAAAAAATACTAGTAAAAAATGGCAGAACATATATTCATCTCATGTGACAGCCTAATAACCCCACATCGAATAGGAATGAGGTTGTCATTGGGTTTATAAGAGACTTAGACACTAGTAATAATAACTGGGCTTAAACATTTTGGGTTGTTGGCTGCGCCCAACGAGTTATTATTGCTAGTGGGCTGGGTCGTTATATTTGGTATCAGAGATCGTTCACCAACTGGACATGTGTGGCTAGTCTCGGCTGAGCTAGAGTCTAGATGACGGGCTAGCGAGACGAGTCTCACATCGCCTGGTGATCTTGGGCTGTGTGTGTGATTGGACTGACGAGTACGTCAGAGCCCTAACGGGGGGAGTCTGTGACACCCTAATAACCCCACATTGGATGGAAATGGACTTAGACACTAATAATAATAACTGGGCTTAAGCATTTTGGGCTGTTGGCCGAGCCCAACGAATTATTATTGCTAGTGGGCTGGGTCGTTATATCTCATTTTGACATAAAAATAACAAAAAAAATAAAAATAACGTGATAGAAGTTTTTAATGAGTTTATCATAGATACTTATTTTACATTTTTTATATTATTGAACTAATATTTTTTAATAAAATTATTAAATTTTGTCTAAAGTAGTAATTTATTACCAGTAATATACACATTGGTTTAAAAAAATAGTTTGATGACATCTATGAGAAAAAAAAATAGGACAAGATAGAAAAATTAAAAAAATTATAAAATACAGTGTAGAAATCAATAAAATTATACCAAATGAAAAGAATACTATAGTACCGTGTGATAGAGTATAACTGAGCTTTTTTTCTTTACATCTTCTATACTAGCAATTGATCTTAATAAGACCTTTTCGTCATTATACCTTAATAGATGACTATGCGAAGTGCACGCTAAGTAGAGAGATTGTTGATACAGCGTGAACATTCCCCCACCCCGGTCAACTGAGAAAAAGTTTAAGATCGATGTGATGGTGTGATGGTCGCATGGCTGACATTGTGTCTTCAACTAATCACATTAGGCTTTTAGGTAGCGTTTGGTTCGGGAATAAGGAGGAGAATAAGCTCTTGTACCTCCTTTTGTTCCCAAACGCAACGTTTGGTATCCGAGAACAGTAGTTCCCGGGTTTTTAGAACTAGCTGGTAAACGACATATTCAAAATTTGATTTAAAAGTCATTAACGGACTCAAATCAAATTTTTTAAAAACTAAGGCAACAGAATCTAAATGGGTGATACTTGAAATAAGTTCTATATCTCTAAAATATAAAATCTTAGAAGTATATTGCAAATTATTCTATATATAGTTGTAGGAGTCTCTCAATATGAGAAAGTTTAATTTGTGGCATTCGCGTATAATACATCATTTATGTCCAACCAATCACATTTTTTTTTTTTATAGAGAAAAGTGTAATAAAAATACTTTTCTATGAACCATGATGGTATAAGTGAACTCTATAAGAGCAATTTGATTGGTTGGAGACACCACTTCAATGTGACACTTCTAGAATTGGTATAGTCCTATATACTCTTTTAACTCGACTATATAACATTTTGAATGGTGGCTATATCCAAGAGGTTAAGAAATTTAAGTGAATTAGAGTTAAAGTAGTTCTGAGATGGGTGACTTCCTGGGGAGTGGGGACTCATAATTGTTATCAGAGCCAATCACTAATTGTACGTGTGAGATCAGTCTCGACTAAGCTGGGGTTATATAATGGGTAGATGTGACGCCCCAACTTCCCAGGGGGTCACCCATCCTAGGACTACTCCCATCCTAGCACGCTTAACTCTCTTAACCTCTTGGGTCTAGCCACCACCCAAAATGCTTAAGCCGGGTTAAGAGTTTAGCCCTATTATATCTCATATATAGAACTATCTGGGGTCTCACAATCTGAGACGCCCCAACTTCTCAGGGGTCACCCATCCTAGGACTACTCCCGTCCTAGCACGCTTAACTCTCTTAACCTCTTGGGTCTTACCATCACCCAAAATGCTTAAGCCGGGTTAAGAATTTAGCCCTATTATATCTCATATATAGGACTATCTGGGGTCTCACAATCTCCCCTCCTTTAAGCCCTAACGTCCTCGTCAGGCTCAGACTCACAAGTACCAGGGGATGTGAGACTCGTCTCGCTAGCCCGTCATCCAGACCCTGACTCAGCCGAGACTCATCTCACACTTCCAGCTGGTAATTGGCTCTGATACCATCTGTGACGCCCCGACTTCCCAGGGGGTCACCCATCCTAGGACTACTCCCGTCCTAGCACGCTTAACTCTCTTAACCCCTTGGGTCTAGCCACCACCCAAAATGTTTAAGCCGGGTTAAGAGTTTAGCTCTATTATATCTCATATATAGAACTATCTGGGGTCTCACAGTAGAGCGCAACTCTCTAGCTGACGACCATTGTGAGTGTAGCGTGGCTCCCCAGAAGGTTAACTAAGGCTAGCGAGACGATTCTCATATTGTCTGATGCTTACGAGTGTGCTTGAGTATGACAAGGATGTCAGAATATAAAGAGGGGAGAAATGTGATATTTCTAGAATTTGAAATAGTCCTATATATGAGATATAGTAAGAATAAATCTCTTAACCTGATTATAATGTTTTGGGTGGTGGTTAAGCTTAAGAGATTAAGAAGGTAATTAGGCATGTTAAAACTAGAGTAGTTCTAGAATGAGTGACACTCTAGAGAGTGGGGTATCATAGACACCCATGTGATTGTTACATTTTAAGGGTTGTTTGGTTGCATGTGTTGCAACTAAACTGCAATTGCAACTGCATAAAGATTCAAATTAGACATTTGTTTTGATGTATTTGAATTCAATTACTGCACTTGCAACTCCACGAGGAGGCTCAACTACGATGGTTGGAATTACGCCTAAATTAGTCGCAGTTCCAACTGCAGCACTTAATGAGAGTAATTTTAAACAAATATAATAATCTCACTATTCATATAAAAAATGATAAAAACTTATAAATACACTTACTCAGCTGTACATAATCAAATAAAATATTTATAGCTGCAACATTTTCTACTATATCGAATTAAATAAGATGTATGTAAATATAATTACTATATTTTTAACTACATACATTTCTATTTATACTATATTTATAGTTATCCAATCACTAACCGTTTCTGATGCAAGTGGCAAAAGGCTTATTGGTTAGTACCTAAGTCTCAAGTTTGAATTCTAATTGATTGACATTTCAAACTAAATTTATTTTTAAATGAAATAAATGAAACGGATAATATGCTATCTATCTCTCTTAAAAAAATAGATATGTCCAATCGAACCTCCCTTTCACCTTTTTTTTTTTTTTTTCCTCTCTCTCCAAATATTTCTACTTTTGTACTAAACTTAGAGCCATAGAAAGGGGTTGAGCAAGTGAAAGAGGGAGAGAATATCTATATCAGGAAACTTGAGGAATTAAAGGGAGAGAATCTGTGTGTGTGGAAACTTCAAAATTAAATGCTGTGGTCCCAAAAATCACTCCAAACACTTGGAAAAATAGTGTGCATAGTAGTGGACCCAATTTTAGCATCATTGTCATTTTTTTTTCATTTTTTTAAATAAATTTTTTTATATAAAATAAAATAAAAAAGGTTGATGTATTGTTGACTATCTATATTTAAGGTACTTATTTACCAACTGTAAGATGAAAACCCAAAAATAATATTTTTTTTTTTTTGCCTCTGTAATTTTTTTCAATAAATTGTTATCTGCTTTTTGGTCAGCGTATATTTTTTTCGACCTCGTTAATTTGAGTTAGTTTTTTAAATTAATTTTTTTTGTAAATTTAGTAATTCAATTTTAGCTATTACTAATTAAGTAATGTAATTTTAGTTACAACAAAAGTGATAAAAGCTATTTGATGAAATTATCATAGCATGATAAAATTCTTAATTTTTTTCCCAAGAAAAGCGAATATTAATTAATCCCCTTACCCCCACAAAAAAAAAAGTTAATTACATAGAGCTTTCTGTAAACATATTAAATAGCAGGTATATTTCTACAAAGTTCAACTTTTTATTTTTATTTCTTGCAAAAGTTTTAACGTTTTCAAATATAGCTCTGCTATTCGAAATCCGTTAGAAAAATATAGTTAATCATAGATAAAATACTAAACTCTGATTTGCAAATGAGATAAATTGATATTTTTACCTCTCTTATATTATAATAATCATGTTCACTTATAAAGTAAGAAGATGATTTTTGAAAGAATATTTTTATATAATTTTTTTAGTTGGAACTTTTGAAAAAACATATTTGTCATAATAAAAATATCATTTTACTTATATACGGTTAAAAAATAAATAATATTTTAATAATAACAAACCAATATAAATATCATTAGCCTTTTATAAGAATAAAAGTAAAAAAATTAAATTTTATAGGGGTGTATCTACTGTTCGATATGTCACAGGGAGCCTTATGTAATTAACCCCAAAAAAAAAAAAAGATTCTGGGGTTTTTTCAGAATTGTGTATAGTTGAGGTGTCTCCGTACATTTCTACTTTTTTTCTTCTTTAGTACAAGAGACGCGAGCCACGAAAAAGGCATGGTACGTGGAGCCACGTGACACGCTCCTCGGTGCGGTGGTCCCCACCACTCCCCACGTGTCGACATCTGAAGGGCGATGTGTACGGACCATTCACGACTCGAGAATTACGCCTCGTACTGTGCGGGCCCCACCTAGGAGCTTCTCGCCAATGCCTGGGCGAACGTGTTCGCGTGCCATTGGCTGTTTGTTGTCTGTAATTTTTTTTTTTACAACTGGTAAAAATATCTTAGCTGAGCTCACTGAACAGAGATTTTCGCCCAGTAAAATAGTGGCACGTGGACATTGAGGAAAATCCTGGGCCGTTCATTAGCAGCTGATCCGCGTTGATGTTGCTTGGACCTGGTCCACCATGAACCGACCTCTAAATATGCAATAAATGGAGTTTTTTTTTTTGTTTTGTGTTCTTTTTAAAACTACATTAACTCAAAGAAAAATACAAAATTTTAAATACAAATTATAAACATTTTAGATACTCGGAGCTCACGCTAGTAGTTGTGTCTAAAAGTACAAATATTAAATTATGCAAAGTAATATACAATAGTAAAATTAATATAAAAATTAAAACACATAAATATTAAAAAAATATTTTTTATATAATTAAAGAATTATTGTGCTATTGGCACGAGACGTTTCATAATATCATCAGATATAAATACAACACGCTACTTTGTTTTGATACACATCTTATTTAACATATCGACAATATTAGCACAGAATTATTTGCTGGTCGAATAAGATTGTTTAAACTGACGTGATTATTTCTATATGAAGTTGTCAATAATTTATTAACATAATTTTTTTAGTAATTTTTTCTATTACATTAGGTTTGTAAGTTTTATAGGATTTTTAGAATTAATGGATTACATACAAGATAATTTACATTTTAAAGGAAAAAACGTACAGAATTTATTTGAGTTATAGACCATTTCGAGTTAACTAATCAATCTTTCAAATTTTGATTTTAGTAACTAATTCTTCAATTTATTTGAGTTGAGTTAGTCAACACTAATTTAATTCTAAAATTTGAATGAGCGGTTAATTATTTTTACAGATTTAGTTAATATATTTCATATAATTTTCGCAATTATAAATTTCTTAAAATAATTAGCTTAAATTTTGAAGTGTGTGTATAATTAACTGATTCAAAATCGAAGAAATTAAAAGATTAAACAGTAAAATAAAAAATTTTAGATATTTATTAGCAAATTAAAGAATGATTCATATATAACTCAGCTGACATGGTGAACAAAGTCTAAACATATTTCTCTATTTATAATTCATTTAATAATAATTTATTTTCAGCTTTTACTTTGAGTGATCTTTTTTGTCCATTCTCCAACCTCCACTTTTATTCTCTTCTTCTTTTTCAGTACAAAAGTTTTTTTTTTTTTTTGTGGACAAATAAGGAAAGAAAGAGACCATCACCCCTTCCTCTAAATAAACACTTACACTTTCTCTTTTCCTTTATAGAAAGTAAACAAATAAACCGATAAATTGACCAATTTCTTTCTTTCTCTCTCTATCACTGCAAGAACAAGCGGAAGTGGAGAGAGGGAGGGGAGGGATCTTCGGATCGGGGCAAAAATGGCGAGGGGGAAGAGGGAGATGCGGCGGATCGAGAACACGGCGAGTCGGCAGGTGACGTTCTCGAAGCGCCGCAACGGGCTGCTGAAGAAGGCCTTCGAGCTCTCCGTGCTCTGCGACGCAGAGGTGGCGCTCATCGTCTTCTCCTCCCGCGGCCACCTCTACGAATTCGCCACCTCCAGGTGCGAATCCCTCTCCCTCTAGTATTAAGCTTTCTACATAGTTTCATCCATCTTAATTATTAAGCTCTCTACATAGTTTCATCCATCTCAGTTATTAATCTCTCTACATAGTTCCAATCCCTATGGTGCATAGTGTTGGGGCAATTTCTCTCTCTAGATTGATTTGGTATTAGATAGTAGTAGAAAGTACCTGGGTTTCTCTCTCTAGATCTCTCCCTCATCATTCTTGATGCATATTTCTTGGATTATTTTGATTTTATTTTATTTGATCAGATATTAGACTTGCCCTAGCTTCTTTTTTTTTCTTTTCTTTTTTTTTTTTTTCTTTCTAGGGTTAGGGTTTGTCATTTGATTTGAATGGTCACATCACAAAAACCTTTTTGTCAGTGTTTAGTTCTTTGTTTGTATGAGAAAAACCACAATTAATTATAATTGTAGATCATCTCATGTTGCTAAATTTAACAATAATGGATAAAAATGGGATTTTTTTTAAATTTTTTTTTGGGGGGTTAAGTACAGTGTTTATCATCAATAAATGATCATACTGAAGCTGCTATTGAATTTTAACCATAATTAGTAATTACTGAGGAAAACCAATTAATGGTGTGTGATAATTAACTGGTGCTTATTCAATGTCTCATTTTAAAGAAACAACAGGTTTTTTCTTTTTTTTTTTAAAAAAATGTTTAGAGTTTCGATAATTGCGAGTTTGCTATTTGATTAGCTTTGGAGGAAGAAGAGAAGAAAAGAAGAATATTTAAATTGTATAGTTGTACGACTATGATTTTCTTTTTTTTTTATTCCTAAACTAGATTTGAACCTTTTCCGTTTTCATACACTTCCGCAATGTAGCAACCTCTTTCGGAGAAATAAGAATTAATGTAGCTCGCCTTTTGAATGTTTTTAGACGATGATTTTTTTGTCATTGAACACTAATTATGGGATCTTAAACACAAAGACACGGTTAATAGTGAACTAATGAGCATATGATACAGTAGTTTGTTGGTTGAATATTTGTGATTTATTCACTTTTTTAAATGTCAAATGAACTGGAATATTTAAATCAGTCTGATTTTATAGAAGAAAATTTGATTCAATCGTAGGTGGACAAAACTGCTCTACTGCTGTTTTGGTGTCATCACTCAATATTTTGCTTGCGGTTCGATCAGATCTCTATTATTTCTTATGAAATGGCCATAGTTATGATCTTTGCATAGAATTGATCTTCAGCGTTCGAAATGTAGGTTTCAGAGGAACTACCATCTTTTTATCTCGCTTTGTAGTGTTTCTCTTCTAAGTTCGTATAGTAGGGCAGTGATCGTTGGCTAACCGCATTTCTTAATCTACATGACTAATGAAGGCCATGCATATCCATGTGGCTTATATTATCATCGCGAACTACTTTGGCTAAAGACCATTTTCTAAGTTCAGCCTTATTTATAGGAGCTCTATATATCTTCCATCTTATTCTTTGGTTAATTTTGTATGGTCTTTTTATCCAATTCTTTATGAACAACTAATTGTATCGATAGTTCTTTTGTTTGATTAATTTTGATACTTCACTGCATTTCTCCATATTGCACATAAACTGCATATTATCTAAAGGAGCTGCTGAAATGATACTACTTGTGTGGCTGCATATTCTACCCTTTAGATGCATAAATTCAGTACTTAAATCATTTTAATATATTTTAATTGCATTTGCCTACCAAGGCTTATTTTTATGTTAGCCCTGGGGAGATACATTTATATGGTCATCTGTTAGAACTTCGAAGTATTCTCTTATTGTTGCTTACTACAAAAGGAAAAAGTTGCTGGAACTTCCCGAAATCTTTGTCTAGATCTATTTTGATTGATTACTGCATGCTGTAACATATTATGCATGCATGTACGTAGATACATATATACATGCACATATATATATATATATATATATATATATGGCTATGCACACATGCGTATAGTATGTATTTATACCTAATGAAATGGCATGAATGAACCTCTTTCCGTTATTAAAAGTTGCGGTTGTGTAAGCCTCGTCAATTATATTAGTTAGGAGCCTTTTGTTTACAATATAATATTTACAATTTGTTTAACGTATATCTGTTCTTTGTGCTTAATTTTTTTAGCTAAACATGAATAGATTGAAATTAAATTTAGTCGGCTAATAATCTTTCCTGATACTTTTCAAAAACTCCATTTTAGTCTTTTTATAATTGAGCTAGTTTTCGTTGTTTTGTGTTACTTAAAACATTTTGTTTTAATTGCTAAACTAATGACGTACTAATTAAAGAGCCAAGCTCACTGGAGCTAAAGAGCACTTTGCTTGGTTTAAATTTGATTGTAGTTTGACTTGAAAGGAGGAGGAGCCAAGTGATATGTATGTATGTGTCTTTTATATACTTAACAAAGAAAAGAGAGCTCAAGTGAAAAAAAATGAAAACAAAAAGGTAATACATATACATAGATACATACATGTAGGCATATTTTATACATGAATTCTTTTAATCTACAGTGTATATAGTTGATATTTTCTGATTAGAGCTAGCAGTTTGAACTTAACATACTAATTGTCAAGCTCCAAATTTTACATGAAGCTAGAGTTGTTGGAAAATATGTACCGAATTTGAGCAACTTGAGAACTGCCAACTTTCTTGAACAACCTTGTTGCAACCTAGATTGGATGGTCGTGCAATAAGATACAGACCGAGCATCGATATCAGTGGATCAATGTACAAATGTTGAAAAAGCATTATGTGCCCAACAAGATGTGGCGATTCGTGATTCGTGTTCGAGAGTCATATTTGGGTTAGACATGAACACAACATAGTTAACTAATAGTGTAAAACAAGGAAATAAAAAATAAAAAAAACCCCAAACACCTGTGACAAACAAGTAAACCATTTGTGTGGGTCATTTTGGGTGGACAATACTCGAGGCAATTAAAATTATCTTAAAAAAAAAAACAATCCACAAAATATGACTCGTTTAGCACAAGTATTGAACTTATTTAACTATTCTAAGAACTGCTATGGCGGTGTTGTAGCCCACCCCATTGCAGGTCTTGCTGCTGGGTCCTAATCACGAAAACGAAGTTTCAATCTAGATTAGCACAAGTATTGAACCTACTTACTATTCTATTAATGCAAGAAATATATTTTGTTGCTAATATAAGTTACTCATGCCATTATCATGTTCATGTGCGTGTCACACCCGACCTACCTTATTTGTGTTCTAGATTGACATGCAATACAATTATTTCATTTGTGATGCTGCCAATTTAGCATTAGAGTTTTTGGAAAAACTTGACTCAACCAAGTTGAGCCGAAAATTCTGTTGAGGGTAACTTTTATAATCGGTGCGAGAAATCTTTAAACAACTATAATTTTTCACTTGAATATCCGATTAGCGTGCAACCCCAATTCGGAAAATATTTTTTTGTTCAGGTCATGACTGTCGCGCCTCCATAAGATTCAAATCTGAATTTAACGTAAATCCCATGGAAGCACAAGATTTATAGGAGTGAAAAAGCCTGCTAGCATCACTTGAGGGGTGGTATAGAGCGATGTAGCGAGGGATCTGAGATGCAAGAAACAACAAATAAGATCATTGCTTAATACGAACCATCACTAATGCATATACTACTTGAAACTGTGTCATCCCACTGCGTAGTCCTCCCTAGTATATCATTCAGACCTACTTGCAAAACAGACTAGGTACGCATCCTATGTGATTAGGATATTTATAATTAATCGACTTAAATATTTAGTAATGATGCACATAATTTACTTTCCAAGATACTGATGAGTGTGCACATGATGCGTTCACGCGATATAAACAAACCTGGTCCTGACATATACCAATAGCATTGAATGGTCTACATTTACTCTCTAATATTGACACCAACTATGAACACGACATATAGGTACCTTCAGTATCACAACACAGACCAACTATCACAAACATCTCCAAATCCATACATCCCAGCTTCGAACATATTGTACTACAAAATAGCTCCTCATAGCACACTTGGCTACCTCAGTGTATGTTATTCGTCCTTGATGATAATACCTGGGTTGTACCTCTCCGAACCCATATGTATTCATCTACTCTAGTCTACACCAATCATACCAACTGATTTGGTAGTATCGTCCAACATAGTTTCCCCACATGATGTACGCTAGCCCTTTGGCATGCCCAAAGCTCATTGCCCTAGTATACGAATGTTAGGATCCGATCCATCTTTGTCACTTCTGGTAGTGTAAGGTCATGTTCTCACCTATTAAATTTGGTTGTGTCAACTCATCGTATTCTATTTTGAATCTCCACTCTATAACTCATGATAACAATCCCGTCAATGGTAAACAGTGTGTTGGAAATTATGACAAATTTATTATGAAAATCACATAAACTTTACATATCTTTGCATTGCAGCATTTAGTTGTAATTACCTCGGATCCGATCTTGGCTTGTTTTACGAACTTCTTGATCTGACAAAATCTGTCTCGGTCTTTAGCACCTTTTTGTTTTGTAGAGTTGATCTTTGTCGTCACAAACCGGCTATCAGAGTTGATCGCAGTGCACCGTCCAAATCCGTAGGATTTCTGATAATGCCCTAGAGTGAACCAAAGAGAAATTTTGTGAAGAGATAATTCTAATTTTCTCTTGTATAATTTGTGGCCAATCCCTCGTGTATTTATAGGTCTGAGGGGAGATACTAATCCTAATATGATTCTAACTAGATCGCACTTAAATAGGGATTTAACAAAATAGGATTTATTTTTTAGATTTATTTTTTAGCCTATATGGACTAGGAATATTTTGGATAAGTCCCAATATATATGGACAAGTTTTAATATCCCCACTTGTACACACTTTGTATTTATTCATATTTTCTTATCCCAAATATAGTCTCTCATATATTTCTACTTTTTATACGGAAAATGATTGGTGTGATCAAAAAATGAGAAAAATAAAAAATGAGGAATGCTATATTAAGTCACCATCCAACTAACATGATACTAATTCTCCACATCTCGTTTAATACTCTAAATTACTGAACTGTACCAGATCATAGCATATCTGATTCCTATCGTCGAGCACGCTAAATCTCTTATTAATGCATGTGTGAGTCACAAATCACAAGTGTGTTGTCAAATAATTTTTTCTCAGATGCCTTATGCCAATTCATTTCAATTTGGTTGCTTTCCTAAACATGTTCCACTTGACTTGATGAATCCTGGCCCTTGGATATCATGGTAAAGTGCATCACCAAGTATCCACTTTATGACATGGTTCCAAGTCTCAAAAGGCTCACAAAGCGACGAAACAGAGATCAATTTTATCACTCTCTTTTGTAGTGTTCGATTTTGCACATATGGTAAGAAGTTAAGAACATATGCTATGATAGAGCTACCTCTATGGACATGTCATTCTCAAAACACCATAAGAATGTTGGTTCTATTGCAACTCAAGACAACAACGTCAAGACACTAACCCACATCGTGCCTTCTTCACATTTGACTTCATATAGGCCAAGTAGAGTCGTGGACCATCTCTATTGTCGACTTCATAAGGTCTCATCTTAGCTTATCTAAGGCAACATATACAATTGAAATACTTGCTTGCTTATTTACAATTGTAATCTGCAATCATATCTCTAATGAAGTGTTATCTGTTCTCAACATGCTTAGATCTTTTATAACACTTTGGATCATTCGCAAAAGCTATCGTTGCTAATTATTACAATAAATAATAACAGCATTATCTATATATGCTATTATATTCAAATTTGTCAAAAATCTCCTTAGCCAAACTACCTCTTGCACTGCTGCTGTACACACAATGTACTCCAACTTCATCGTCAACAAGGAGACAAGGTCGTTTCTTACTACATGATGAAATAGCAGCACCTTCAAGTAGAAACGCATATCCTGAAGTGGATTTATGCTCATCTTTATCTGTAGATTCATCTATGTCCGCGTACTTCGTTAATGTGAGTTCCCACCGTGATAGCATAGAGTAAGGTTTGCGGTACCTCGTAGATATTTGAGAATCATCTTAACTATCTACCACTGTGTCGCACTAGTAATACTCTAATATCAAATTACCATGCAACTACAAAGCATATGTCTGACTGACTACACATTATCGCATACATCAGGCTACCGGCTGCGCTTGCAAATGAAACTTTTTTCATCTACTTTCTCTCTCTTCCGTTTCAGGGCATTGTTCAAGAGCAAGATAGTATCACTTTTTTCCATTGGAGCATCAACACGTTTGAATTATGCATTTGGAATCGCTTTACGATTCTTTTAACGTAAGTCTCTTGAGACAAACTTAAAAATCTTTGAAACTAATCCCTATGGATCTTGATTCCTAATACATAACCCATTTGTCCCAGGTCCTTTATCTCAAATGTGGAGGACAACCACCTCTGTGTGGTGACAATCAACTCCATGTCATTTCTGACTAACAAGATATTGTCCATATATAGTGAAAGGATAAGAATTTTTTCTTTTTAACACATGCAATGGTCTTCTTCGATCATCATAAAGCCTAGTATAATAATTGCTCGATGAAATTGTTGATACCATAGCCTAAATGATTGTTTCAAGTCGTAGATAGAACATTTTAAGCTGTACACTTTCTGCTCTTATCTTTAGGGTATGTGTCACGCCCCGCCCCGAAACCACTACCAATTTGGCACGATTCGGCCGCGGCGACAGACCGCCGAACGGACAGCACCTCCCCTGCCTGCCCAAGGCTCAACCACAGGAATGTGTACAAGAATTTATCCAGGACTTTAAATTCTAAACATACACATTCAACGGGGGCACAAACAGTGCCAACAACAAGAAGAGCAAGTAATCCACAAGATATACGAGTGAAATAAAGAGAGTACTTTACTAACTATTACAATAGTTACATTCTTTACCTTTACATCATTTTCAAAAATGAATACATTTGATCCTCAAAATGCATAGCTCTCCAACCCCACCTACATGAATCTCTCTCAATACATAGGTGTACTAATGCAAAAGGAAAAGCTACTACACTANAATGATGCAGTTTGCATCATTTGCTCTCGCGGACTCAACCCCAAAGCACATTTTGTGTTTGGGACATTCTCAACTTCCACAAAGGGTATACTTTCGACAATTAGTCGATCTTGGATGAAGTACAATCCTCGTATTTCGAGAATTCACTTCCTTACAATATGAAACCAGGAGGTATATTCATATAAATCTCTTCGTCTAGTTCCCCATTTAGGAATACAGTCTTCACATCTATTTAGAACAATTTCAAATCTAAATGTGCAAGGTAGCCAGAATCAGGCGAATAGAGACAAAGCTTGCCATTGGAGAGAATGTCTCTTCATAGTCTACTCCTTCCTTTTGGGTGTATCTTTTCGTCACTAATTGGGTCTTATATTTGTCAATTGATCAATCTGCATTATGTTTTATTTTAAAGATCCTTTTATTTTCAATAGCTTTACACCGGACTACCCCCCGTAGTCCACCTAAGGCCAGGCTCAGTCGGCTACTTCTGTAGAGTTGATTATCCTCTACCTGGATTGTGATGCCCTGCTTCGTAAAGAAGTCACTTGTCCTGGAACTACTTTAGCCCTAGGCTCTCTCAATCCTCTTAACCTCTTACGCCTAGCCACCGCCCAAAATGTTATAGCCAGGTTAAGAGGTTAGTCTTATTCTACCTTATATATAGGACTTTTAAATACTGGGGGTGTCACATCCTTTTTTCCTTAAGCCCGACGTTCTCGTCAAGCTTAAGCACACTTACAAGTATCAGGCGATGTGAGAATTGTCTCGCTAGCCTTAGCCGATCTCGTGGGAAGCCATGCTTTGCTGTAGCTCAGCCAAGACTCATCTCACATGTTCGACTGAAGATTGGCTCTGATGCCAATTGTGAAGTCCTGCTTTCAAAGAAGATAACCTATTTTATATATAGGACTTCCATATCCTGGGGGTGTCAGATTTTCTTTCCTTTTTAAGTCCTAATGTCCTTGTTAGCCTCCTGCACACTTACAAGCGCTTGATGATGTGAAACTCGCCTCACTAGATCTCACACTTTCGGCTGCTGATTGGCTCTGAAACCAATTGTGATGCTTCGCTTTCAAAGGGTTCATCCATCTTACATACTTCAGCTCTGGGTGCTCAACCCTCTCAACTTGTTGGACCTAGCTACCGCCCAAAATGCTCTAAAGTTTAGACTTCCAAATTCTAGGGGTCTCACAATTATGTTGCTACAGGAGAGGTCACCTTATGTTGCATCGGGTTGCGCGCAATGGGTGTCGAAAGGATGTGTGGGAGAGAGGGGAAAAGAGAGAGGAACAACGCACCTCCCAACAACAAAGAAGAGAACAAATAGATAAAGAGAGATAGCATGGGGATTTCTCTAAAATCAAGCATCTTAATTTCAAAATAAACAAAATTACAAGACATAGGCTAGATTTATAGTCTTCAATGTTGGATCATGTTGAAGCCACGTTTCAAGTCAATTTCATAGATGAGCATCGAAAAATACAGGTTACTAGATGCAGGTTTTGAAACCTAATAGTGTTGATCTGAAACCTCAGTTAGGTTTTGGAACCTAGGTCAGCCTTTTCGCGGAACCTGAAAGACATGAAGCTGGTCTGGGGGCTGGTGTTCCAGAATGCCTCATCTATGTACTGAAACATGACAGTTTGCTAAGTATCAGGTTCCGAGTCACCCTATATAAGTTCCAGACTCGAGGCTATGACATGCAAGTTAAGTTGGCTTCAACTCCAACTTTATCTAATTTTGTGCTTTAAGATTAGAAATGGTCCAGAACCATCTTGTGTAGGTTTTTAAAATGGTGATTGATGGATAAAAGTGAATTGGGAGGCTTGGATGAACGGTGGTGATACATTTCTACTTGTTTAGATTTTAGGGTTTATATACCTAGTAATCCATGCTTGTGACTTTATAACTTCATTGTAAACCCTAGTTAAGAGAAAAACATGGGAGAGCTCTGGAGAGAAATTTTTTGTATCCAATTTACTCCTCGTACATTGTGCCATGGATTAATCATATAATGCATTAAGGAGTTCTTGCCCGTGGACATAGGTCGGCACATCTTTGGCCGAACCATGTAAATTTATTGTGTTCTTGTTTTCCCTTGTTCTCTTTGGTGCTCGTTACTCTTGTGCTTGTCTTTTCGATTGCTCTCATCAAAGTTTTTCTGCATAAAATTCGATTTTCCACTGCGCTATCTTATCCAAAGGGTTTGAGGCGTGCTTGGTTATCACTCGGCCAGTTCTATCATTCAAAACATAATCCTGCTTTAAATGAAATCTCAAGATATTAGAAATTTTCATAAACAAATATATATCTAATAATCTTCTAAAGTCATAGCCCTAATTTTTAGAGATTTATTACGGGCAAAAAAAAATCGTAGAAATCTAAAATAAATCATAAAAATTGACAAACTAATAAAAGAGAAAGGATAGAATGTATCCCTTATTCCTATTCTCCTTTCCTTCCTCTCTGATTTCTTATTTTCAACTTCTCCCTCACCATTAACCTTCCCTTCCCTTCCCTTCTTCTTCATCGTGATTTTTTATTATCTCATGAAAGACTAAACAAGAAGAAGATGATGAAAAATATAGTTCAACTGTTATTGTTTAACTTAGAAAGGTTAGCAGAAGATTTGTTCCTTTGATTTGTTCCTTTATTCTTTGAATTAAATTGCAGAATTTAGCATGCTATTGGGGATGATGTTAAGATTATGATGTTAAAATTCGAGGTCAAATGGATTTATTTGCAAGGAGAATGTTGGCTTGTTGTGGCTATATATGGCACAAGTGGTTGTTTTATTAGTATCTTCTTAATGCTTCTGAATTAGCCTGTGTAAATTGGTTCAGCTCTTATTAAGAAGGTGATATTATTGCAACACAACTTTGAATTAAAACTAGTCGGATTACAGTAGAAATTAATTTGACCCTGAGTACCAAATTTTGTAACTAAACCAAGATACGAAATTGCACCCAGACCACTATGAGAACTTTGTTTCCTCTGCTCTTAATATCCTATTATAGAGTAGTATCATTTATATGATCAAATAATAAGGATTTCAAGAAGAACCCTCAAATGGTTGTTAGAATTCTTGACTAAATTTGAAATTTAAGGTTGGCATTGTCAAATAGTGGGGAACCTGAAATAGGTTCAAGGGGGATCAAACAGTGTGACCTGAACTAAATGAATGGATCCAGCTTTTTGAGCAACAAAAGGCCTCACCTTAAATGCGTACTTCATCCCCAGGGGATTTAGCTCCTTCAGCATTGTTTAGATGTTAGAACAAGTTATTCAGTGATAATTTATGCATTATGACAATTTTCTTTTGTAATTGCAATCTAAGAATTTGATCCTTTTTTTTCTCCAGAAGGTCTTGGAAATCATGATTTTCGTCGGGTAGTATAACTTTCATCTATGACATGATTTATTTTATTCTGAGAAAATGGCTTGAAGGCCAAATTTAGTATTTCTTTCTAGACGTTCGACCATAATCCTCATCTATTAAATACTACAAATTTTTTTAAGTGAAAAAGATATGCTAAGCAAGATGTGTATGAATCCAAACAGCCTTATCTAGTTCTAATATTGGTTTTTTTTTTAAAAAAAAAATCTTAGCATAATTTGCTGGTTTGAGTACAGCATATATGGAGAACATAGTTTTCTTGTGCGCAATATTTCATTTTGATATTATATTTAGCATTCTTAGCTATGTAACTCTTGTTCTAATATTTAGCATTCTTAGCTATGTAACTCTTGTTCTAATATTTAGCATTCTTAGCTATGTAAGATAGCTTCAGATTTTTGGTAGCAAGGGTTGCTTGCATTATTCTCGGTGGATGTGCTCTCTTGCCTCCTGTTTTTGTTGTTAGCATTTTGTTAAAACTTCTTGAAGTGGCTTGCAGAGTGTTGTAAATACTAGCGGCATTGAAGCATTAATCATAAGCAGGTGATGTGAATGTGATATTCTATTTCAGCGTCATCATTATCTGCTTAATCTTGTGGTAGAATGAGCTCTTTTGTAAAGAGTCGCACTGATCGGGCTCATATTTTTTGCCTCAAACTAGTCAGAGAGATGTAGACTTCCCATGATCTGAAATTTTTGTTATTTTCGTCAGTGTGCAGAAGACAATTGATCGGTATAAAATGCATATGAAAGAGCCAGGGAGTACCAAGAGAGCTGCAGTGGAAAGCATTCAGGTTTGAACAGTGGTTAATTAAGCAGTTTCATTCAACAAATATGATTACTTGTAGCGGCATTTATAAGTTCTAAATCAAGTTAAAGGTCTCTGCAGTTTGTTGCTTTCTCGGTGATTTATATTTACATCTTAGGATTATAGACTCAAGGATTGTCATTTGCAAGACATGCGCTGTCTCGACAGGGTATTGTTGCAAAACAAGTCCACGTGCTTACAGCGTGGATCAGAAACTCTTATCTTTCCAACTTTTTATGTTCAGTCATACTTTTGGGCATCCGAGTGCTGTATCTTCTGATATAATATATGCAGGAGTTTTAATGCGTATCGTCGTAAAATAGTAGAGCTTATGAGATACATCAGTGGTTGATGCGAAACTTTAATCTCTCTTATTTTACCTATGAGTGCTGCTCCTGATGATGCACAAATTATTGCACCTAAAGCAAATTGTTTCTTCTTTCTAGGTATTTCAGTATCTCAGACAGCAAGCTGGATTCCAGTTGTTCAATTATGATGATTGAAAGTTTTTCAAATATACATCTGGAAGAGTTGGCAGTGATATCCCAAACAGAAAAAACCTATTTATAACTTGATGATCAACAATGTTTGTATGTTGATCTAAAATATTAAAAAAATAGCTCCTAAATAAAGATCCTAGACTAATATTATAGAAGCATTGTATTGGCTCAAATCCAGTAGTTTCTGACATAGAAGAGAGTGTAAATCATCAAATTGAGTGGCCTAATTATGATAGGAACTGCTAAATTCCACACAACATTCATTTACTTTGTCGAATCCTCGGTGGAATATTCCCTGAATAGATAGAAAAATAGCCAATTTCAACCTTAGATGCTAATTTTCAACACACCATCAAAAAAGGATCAGCTGTATCAAGTGACAGCAACTAAGTATATGTGATTGATGATAGTAAAATCAAATGATAAGAACAATTTGTCGATAGAGAACATGATGTTCCTGCTATCTATTAATCACCTAAGAGTCTGCCAAAGAAATGATGTCAGCAAATTTGTCTTCTGAAATACTTCTATTTATAAATGCAGCATTGGAAGTCTGAAACTGCAAGGCTGGCAAATAAGATAGAAGTTCTTGAAGCTCATAAAAGGTATGGATTTGAATTTTAAGGATTATCTTGCTTCGTACCGCCACATGTATAATATAAGATTGCTGCAGGAAACTCATGGGTGAAGGTATAGAGCCGTGTTCGACGGAGGAATTACGTGAACTAGAGGCTCAATTAGAGAAAAGTCTTAGCAACGTTCGAGCAACAAAGGTTAGTATAATAGCATTAGCTTCATTTTGTTTTATCTTAAGCCTAAAGCAAAATGTTATTAGTAATTGATAATGCTAACATTTCGTTCTCTCTACATTCAGCAAAAAATGTTATTGGATCACATTTCAGAGCTAAAAGAACAGGTTAGCTACAATTACTTATTACCTTGAATCTTCTTTTGTTCACCCAACGAATCGACTTGTTTTAACTTCCAATGCTAATTACAAATGTGGCTTCGCATTTTTGGGCTCATGAATTCAGGAGAGAATGGCTTTAAGGGAGAATGCTGTGCTCCGTGAGAAGGTAATAGTAATATGCCAAAGAAATATTTCCATATTTCGCTCTGCAAAATTATATATTTACATGTATCTTCTTAAATCTGAATTTATGAACTTGAATTTTTACGTCTACTCAATACTTATGAACATGGTCCTCTTTAAAAGAACTTTTTATAACACAAAAATCAACCAAATTTTACTTTTGAAAGAAGATAGCAGTGTTATGTGTGAGACTCTGGATGTTGCATAAATAAGTTTAGCCCTAGTAGAAGTTTCAATAACTTTGCGACTAACATGATAATTATATCTGTTCTATAAAAGTGCAAGGTTGAACCTCTGCTACAGCTAACTATACCTGAAGGGATTAATACCAGTGACCAAGCTAGTCCAAATGTAGAGGTAGAAACAGAGCTTATTATTGGGAGGCCAGGAACCAGCGACTCGCGGTAAATGACTAGTCGACTTTACAAACAATCAGTATAATGATACACTACTGTATCATTTTGAAATGACAAAAATAAGAACTCAAAGGCACATCAAATTAAGTATACTAGCAATTTAATTGTCAGCAATCATGTCTCCCGACTAATTCGGGTGTTGTTTAATCTGTGTGCAAACTAAAGTGAAGAATCATGCAACTGGTCTGGTACACTTTAAGATACAAAATCCATAGTGCTCAAGAGGAAGAGCAAAATTACTCTACATTGATATCCAATTAGACACTTCTAGTAGACAAAAAGAACTTAAATCCAATGTACTTGGTGGATGTGCACTATAGTAAGTTAGAAATAAGTTTCTTACAACTGTATCTAAACTGTTTTGTAGATGTCGAATTTCGGTATACATTCATTGGATCTATATGTTCATGCTTATTGAAAAGTTCACTGTTGTTGCATGTATGTAATTGCAGTGTCCATGTAACCCCCATACCACAATTGTTTAATTGTTCTACCAAAATATACATATTCTATATAATCTCATTCAAATTATCATTTGTCTATACAAAAAATACATGCAAATGGATGTAAGAGTAGTGATAGGTTTTCATTAATTCTGAGTTTGCTTGTGTGAAAAATGACTATAAAAGTGAAAAAAAAGAGAAACAATCCTCAAGATAAGAAATGAATACATCATAATAAAGTTAATAGAGCAAATTAAATTACCTTAAAAGTGAACAAAGTTTGAGGCTGGAGAGATTTGCTTTGTATCCAATGAGAACTTTTTGTGTATGGTACACAAGAGGGTGTTATGAAGCATGTTTTATAGAGGAAAAAAAAAGAAGTTGGAGATAGGGAGTTGAAGAGACTCTTTAAGCCATGATAGGAGGAGTTGGAGGGTCCCTTTGTTTAATGTGTTTTAAAGTCTGAACTAAAGGGGGTGTTATTATGGATAATTGCTTATATACCCTTCAAATTTTCAAAAATATCTCATTTATTCTTTTTTTTTTTCTTTTCAATATACCCTCGTATGTTCCTCCGTTGTTTCAAAATACATCTACAGTTACCACTCGTTAAGTTAACTTGAATTAAACGTGAGTTAAATATCCATCAGAGTTTAAAAAAATCAAAATGCTTCTTTTACCCTTAACTTAAGGGCAAATAAAAAATATTGGTGATAGTAGAAGTTGAAAAGACAAGAAAAATAGGTTTTTTGTTCATGACTTAAGGGCAAATAAGGAAAGTCGGTGATAGTAGAAGGACATATTTGAAAGAATAAAATAGTAATTTTATAGAGATAATAGTTATTGCTAATAGTTTATTAACAGATTTTAATTCTATGGGTATATTTGAAATAGGTTGGAATGTTAAAAAAAATATTTTTAATATTAGCCTTCTAAGAGGGGTAAATTAAAAAGCTAAAAATTTTTCAGGAGTATATAAGTAATTGTCCCTTATTATTATTATTTTATAATTGAATTTAGCTAGATTTATTAAATTTATTATACATATAGTAAAAATGATTATGTTAATTATAATGTTATGCATCCAACCACTCCTAGTCTCAATTAGAAATGCTAATTCCTTTTTCTCTGTTCTATAAATTTTGGGCACAAAATTAAATGCCCATGAATCAAAATAAGATGGTGAATGAGATCTAGTTTCAGGAGAACAAACAAAATAAAGTAAAAGTTAAGTTTTTTAAAAAAACCACTTTCGAATGTATTCAACCAATTTAATATAAATTTTGTGCTGTGTAAATTGGGAAAGAACACAGCTTTATCGAATGCCTGTTTGGACCAGTTTTTACTATTTGATCTTGATCTAGCACTGGTTCAGGTTTGATCGGTTCGAACGCAGTAGTTCAACTGGATTTGTGTGTCAAAGCAGCTTCTTAATTTTACCACTATAATGCTCAATTTGTCGCAATCACTCTATTCAGGTTTTATGAATGATATCGATAAATAACTAATAATTTAATTAGATCGAAAATGAAATGTTGCATAACCTCTACTTCAAATCAGTTATTAAGGATCGCGATATGAATTGTAGTTAGGTTAGAACTCACTATCAAAAATTTAGATAGATTACGCATCGCCGTCGCATTAGTAACATAAGATAATTGCTATTTTTTCCAGGACCAAAACTAGTTTCCTCCAGTTGACAAGAAGAACTTAAATCTAAGTAGATAAGTAAATATTAGGGATTTAATTGTGAAAGCTAAAAGTTTAGGGCTAAAGCTGGCAATCTAGCTTGCTGTTCATGAGTCAGTTCGTATTTGGCTTGAATTGAGTTTGAGATCGATCACTCGTTTAATGAGTGAGTCCAACACGAGCGGCGGTCGGCTCACTATATATCCAGCGCGCAGTTTGTGAGCCAGCTTATGTTCGGCTTGAAATGAATTTGAGATTGATCGCTCATTTAATAAATGAGTTAAACACGAGCCGTGGCCAATCAAAATGCATGTAAAGACACTTATTTTATGAATTTTAATTATTAGATTAAGATTCTAATTTTTAAATTTTTTTTAACTTTTCACTCAATAGTAAGACTGACAATCCAATTTACTGTTTGCAATCCAGCTCGTATTCGGTTTGTTAATAAATAAACCGTACATGAGCTAAATTTTCTTTGCTCGATATTATATTTTAACGAGCCAGCTCGGTCGTGTTCAGCTAGCCGACAGCCCTAGCTAGGACTAGGATTTTAAATTTTTTTTTTAAAAAAAACATGGGTAAAAGTTGAGTGACCATGGTGCAGTAATTAACCCTTACCCAACTTTATGTGGGAGTAGATCTTGGCTCATTAAATGCAAGGGCAACAAGTTGCTCTACACACGCAACAATCATTAATTCCTTTTGTACCCTAAAACAACAACACCAGCAGTTATCAACAGCATTCATTCATGTATCACTTATCATTTATCAACAACTCCCATCTCCCTACAGTAAAGGCCAAAATGAGAATATAAATCCTTCTTTACTTAATAAATTTTCGGCTGTTAGATCTATTTCTCTAATCATTTTCATCCGTTAGATTATATTATTTAACTAACCACTCATGCAACCCTAGAAAATCACTATTAGTTTAACCGTATATTTTTTTATCTAACGGTCAAAAATTTATGAGTATAAAGAAGTTTATACTCAATAAAATAATGTAGCCTTAGCCTATATATAGTATAGATTTCTTTGAACCACACATCACCATCAATCATTGATCAGAGTGTAAACATTCTCATTATCATTATCAAATTTTGGGATCATCATTCTTACAAGTTTCCCCAAAAGGAGAAGGGAAATAATTAATTACAAAAATACCTAAGTTAATATAATCAAGCTTTTATAGAGTAAGTGGCAAAGAGCTTGATAATTGGTATCCGAGACCCAAGTTCGAATCCTAGTTGATTCACATTTCTAACTAAGTTTATTTCTAAATGAAATAAACGAAACGAGTAGCGTGCTATTTATCTCTCAAAAAAAAAAATATAATCAAACTATGCATATATATATATATATATATATATAGTATACGAACTAGGCTTACTATGCTATTAATAGCACCAAGTCTTGGTGCTACCAAGTTTTGCCATTGGATTAAGAGATGTGCGGTTAGAGATGATGTGACCCCTAGGGTTGAAGTGGGTGGTTGGTTGAATAGTTGATCTAACGGGTAAAATATGAAAATGGTAGATCTAAACGGCGGAAAACTTTCGTAGCACTAAAGTGCTTCGTGTTTATTAAAGCATAGTAGCCGGATCTATATATATATATATATAATATTATATATATATATATAATTAATATATTGTACTCTTGTTATTATTATTATTATTATTATTTATTATTAATATTATTCATTAATTTTTAAGAGAGTTATTCTTACCTAACATTTTGACACATATATAATTCCCATCAACTCTCCAATTCCTCATCACCTAATTCTCTCCTCTCATTAATAAAATCAACATATGACAATTTAGGATCCTTTTTTTTTTTTAACCTAACCCTAACCCTAACCCTAATTTGCCAAAAGAAAGGCTCTACACAAAGGGCATGTGACCTGGCCCATGTCCACCCACTTATCTATACACCCTTTGTGGAAAACATGGCAACACCCCCCCAACTCCCTCACCTCATCCTTTGCCTTCAATGGCCCTAAGCACACTGCACACATGGGCTCCTCCCCAAGCTCTGGTGATGATGGTGTTGATGTTGATGATGATGATGATGATGATGATGGGATCTTCGAAGAGCTCGCGAAGCGCACGGTGCGAAGCCGCGCTTTGATCGCCGAGGGCGTAACCGGAGGAGAGAGAGGGGGAGGGGTTGCAGTTGCAGTCGCAGTTGCGGTCGCAATTGCAGTTAATGTAGTTGCAGTTGCAGCTGCAGCTGTGGATAGAGGAGGGAGCGTGTAGTAGTCTTCGACGACGGAGGGGGCGAGGCCGAGGTAGAAGAGAGAGAGGAACATGGCATGCCTAAGGGAGTCTAGGAGTTGGATCACAAGGATGAGAGGCTTTGGGAGGATAACACAGTAGTACACAGAAGGGAACCCCATGGTATAAGTGCAATATTGGATATATTGATATTGATGTGTATCAAGAGTTAGAGGAGAAATAATAGAGGGACAAAATGAAAGAAGATGGTGGTGTTGGTTGTGGTTGTGGGAGAGAGGGAGTTAATATTGGGGGAGATGAAAGGGAGAGTATGGAGAGGGGGAAATGAGAGTTGGAATGAGAGGTGGGGCCTTTAAATAGGAGGGTGCATGGTTGAGAGAGAGAGAGAGAGAGAGAGAGAGAGAGGAGAATTAATTATTGGGTACACCATGTGTACAATTACATCTCCATGACAAAAGCTTCAAAATCAAAATGTAACTCATCAGATGTATTATGCAATTAATCAAAAAGATTGCTGACTAAAAGACTATAAGGTTCTGTTTGTATGTATAAACATTTTATTCGGTATATCTTTTTAATTTACTCAAAAGATATGTGACATTTCGTAGATAAAAAGCATACCGATCAGATGTCTAGAACAACAGAATAGGATATACGATCTCCAAATCAATGTTTTTAGAATAATATAAATCATTTTATAGATAATAAGTAAAAAATCAAACTTCTCATAATAATGAATAAGTTATCACCGGATATTTAATTCTGACATCCAAATATGGTCTAAATTTTTTATAATAATTTCGTTCGAATTAAAGAGCTAACAGTCTCTCTCCATTAATGAGTTTTCAAACTATTTGATTCCTAGGTAATTGGTTTTTAAAATACATAATTTAGTGCCGATCCGTAGCGACTCTTCAGTTGTTATATATTAGCTTGCTACGTACCCATTTCATTTGTTTCATTTAGAAATAAACTTAGCTGAAAATTGAATCAACTAGAATTCGAACTCGGGACCTCAGATACTAACCACCAAGTTCTTTACCATTTGCGTTAGGGACAGTTGGTCAGTTGGTCGGTGATGCGACGATATATATTAATCATTAAATATAATGTGCAATGTATGGAGGGTTGATAGGGGTTGACAACCCATGTGCTAATGTTAGTCCTTTTTTATCTTAAATATATTTTTTTAATATAATTTTGTACATAGAAGTCGGAGGAGATTCAACAAATGCTGCCGACTTTAATTGGATGCCCAAATCCTTTTTGACTCCTAAACATAGTATTGTGTGTGAACTCTTAAGGGGGATTATTAAATATATAATTAATAATTTACAGGTGTTAAAAAAAAATTTGAAGTTGATTTGATTGAACTTAAACATGGTACTAAAAGTGCTTGTGCTAAAATCAATTTGCCAACCCATTGTTTGACTTGTGCTATTTCCCATCCATCGCATATATATTTGTCAAACCAAAGTGACCATAGAATAATAACTTCTCTACTTCGATAAGCAGTAATAAAATATCAAAAAAATAAAAAATTTTGTATATACGATGAATTAAATTGGAGTTTAATTGATAGCATTTTGTTCATCTTGATAACTCTCTGCGTGCATTTGCAAAGTGAAAGAGATTCATTATAAAAAAAAACGGTATATAGTGATACTTTTAAATATGGGTACAGATCAAAAAAAAAGTGTTGCTGGCTAAATTACCGATACTTTTTAAAAGTATTGCTATATGTGGAGTCGCTATATGTAGGATTATCTTGATGTTTGACACTTACTCCTTTAGTGACCTGTGGCAGAGGGACACGTGGCGATCGTAATTCTCTACGGTCCCTACAAGATCCTCGTGGTCGAACTCTAGCCACCGGAACTTTTTTGTTTTTGATTGAATTGGACTTTGTATTTAAGTCTTAGTAGATTTTTTAAAAAAATTTTGGCATAAATAGAACACTTACACAAAAGTATTCAAAAAATATGTCCAAATAATCTAATTTTGCTGTAGTGATTTGGACGGATTTAAAAGAAAAATGTTGTCTTTTTAGGAAAAAAAAAAAAAAAACAACTCTACTCATATAGCACTCTTGTCACTCCTCGTACGCTGGACATTAAGTCGAAAAGCTCAAGTAATATGTATACATTAACTCAGTTCGGATAACAATTACTGCATTATATAGTGGTAATTAAATTATTACTAGATAGTTATGACTATTTGGCAGGGAACTTTTATTATTCTCGACATAAGCAATAAATATTTCCTTTAACCTTCATCTTGGATAATAAAAGAGCTGTAAAAAGAATATATATATCTCTCCATCTATCAGTTTAGGCTTTTGGATTGGTTCGAGTTTTTAGCATCCCATTTTGTCTGATTCTTATGGTATGATTTCGTATACTTCTGATATAATCACAAAGAATTCATGACACATAGAGGCCTAGTACATTAAAATTTTGACTTTTATATATATATATATATATATATTTAAGGGCTAGAATACTTTTACAAGTATCACCTAAGTGATACTTGTGTGTTTTTAGCCCTTGGATGAAGAGATGTGAGGTTGAGATGATGGGGGTAGGTGGGGGTAGGTGGTGGTAGGTGGAATAATGTTTGATCCAAGGGCTATTTGTAATCAAAAAGTAGATCCAATAGCTAAAAAAGTGATAGCAACATGGGGATGATACCTTGTAAAAGTATCCTAGATCAACTCATATATATATATATATATATATATATATATATATATATATATTATGGTTGTGGTACTATTGATAGCACCAAGGATTTGGTGCTATCGAGTTTTTCACCGTTAGATTTAACCTTTGATTATTTTTATCCGTTAGATTATATTATTTAACCAACCACTCACTCAACCCTAGAGGGCCCACATCATCCTAAC